>NC_133501.1:6109240-6161182 GCF_025370935.1 Choristoneura fumiferana | reverse complement strand
AAACATTATCGATACCTCCTACGTATACTGGTACAAGTGACAAATTTCTGATTTTTAGTTTTTGCAATTTTGTGATTAATATTTCCTTATTTACCTACCACAAAAAATTTGCACGGATATTCCTATTAGTTTTGGAAATAAAGTGACGTATATGAATGCATCTAACACCGTTTTGCTAATCGGTACAACGTATACTGAGGCAACCGACATGCACCACTATACGCGGCACCGATATTGTCGCGGGCCGGGAAGTCCAGTGTAACTGGCAGTTGCCTCAGTGTACGCGCTAGCCGTCGCTGCGTGCGGACCGTTTAAACTGTTCTACGAACACATAATTTGATAGTATATATAAAAAAAACATGTTTTGGTCTGACAATTGCGGAGGGCAAGACCACAATAGCCGTATTTCTCATAGACAGTCATGGAAACTAAATCCAATGTGAAACCTTTTCGTGATCTATTTCGCTATGATTTCTTTGGCAAATGTATGGGATGTCAACATAACATTGGTAGTACAACGGTTCCACCCCAGTACCAGTACGTGATTCAGTTTCCTCGGCTATACCTACATGTACGCGTGCTAGAAATATAACATTGCAGTATTACATTGCATTCTGGTAGTTGAGCATCCCCAAAAGAAGGCGAAGGCATGCATGCTTTAATTAAAATGAGAACAGTAAATTTCAATATACCTACAGGTTGATAAAAAAATCCTGTACTATACTGTAACCCATATTAGGGCTACTGATTACTAATACGATATAAGTGGGAAAACATCGAAATTAGAAAGTCTTCTTGCGACTCCACTTCCATGCAAAACTTTTTTTTTCGAATCACAGTATTTTTCTACTTGGATCATATTAGTAATTAGTAGCCCTAATGTGGTTTAAAGTATAGTACAGGTTTTAATAACCCCTATACACATTTTTTATACACACCTAAGAAATGGTACCTGGCTATGTATATGGCGAAAACGGGTAAACCGTATGAAGTTATAGAAGTTTCCCAAGACTCAGAAACAGACACAAAATTTAAATCTATTGTCAAGAAGACATTAATATATAAGGCGTATTATTAAAATTAATGATTATATCATGGATAGGGAAATTTGGAAATAATTCCGATCCGCATTGGCGAGTGCTTACTCCAAATAGCGAATTGAGAACTGTTTTAAATATGTAGTTGTGCTAAATACTTGTGATGTATAGATATCACTAAAATATGATTGTAAATCTGTTTACAAAATATACCTAGGTTTATTGCGAACCGGTGGTAGATTTTTTTGACATTCATAAGTGCTTGTTACAATCTAAATTGAATAAAGATATTTTGACTTTGACTCAATATTTCATGTCAAAGCTTGGCTTAAGCAAAGTGCTAATCAGACTCGCGCACGAAGGGTTCCATACCATCTATACAACTTCATTAGGATTAGCAAAAAATGGCAAAAAAAATACATTTGTTGTATGGGGGCCCCTTAAATATTTATTCTGTTCTATTTTTTGTTATATATATATATATATATATATATATATATATATATATCGACTACAGTTATACATAATCTGTGAAAATTTCAACTGTCTAACTATCATGGTTCATGAGATACAGCCTGGTGACAGACGGACGGACAGCGAAGTAGTATATAGAAGTAGGGTTTCCGTTTATACCCTTTGGGTACGGAACCCTGAAGAGGCACAAAAAGCTAAACCGTTATGTGGATACAAATGGGTGCGATGCGATATATGTATCACATGAGGAACCTTTCACAATAAAATACGAGTACACATTTGAACAGGAATACGAATCCATTGAATGTGCTTCCATTAATTTAAAGCACTTAATACAATTACTTTTCTTAATAAAACCATTTATATTTCAAGTGAGGTTTTTTATAAAGGTATATTTCTGTATTTTGTATAGCACGTTTAAAACATTACTAGCGGTATATTGGTACAAGTGGCATGCTAATGTTAGCGTATATTGATGCAAGTGATAAAAACGTTTATAAATCAATAGATGAAGGTAAAAGAGCATCTGTTTTATTGTTCATTGCAAGCCATATAAGTATTTCATCTAAAAATTCATATACAATATAAAAATATCGTTAGATCAGTAATCTACGCATTACGCCGTATACTGGAGCAAGTGGTAATTAGCTCAGTATACCGCACAACTACAAGATGTAAAATACGCGTATAGTAGTGTATCTGCAATTTTCTCAAAAACTATAAGAAATTTCAAAATTCCATGAATACAGGTAGAAAGCAAATATTTTCTTTGGAACCAATGCAAATTTTGAAAAGTTATATCATCAAATGAGAAAGTTACAGGTTTTGAACCTTTGAACAGCTCTCCTGTAAATTTATGATTATGCACTTGTACCAGTATACGTAGGAGGTGTCGAATATGAAATGTTACATAAAAATCAAATAAATTATTTATGATAAGTGAATAAAAATAACTGCCTTTTAAACTGAATTAAACCTTGAAACGAGTGCTCAAAGGCTTTGATCGTCTCCTCGTTCGATACCTATGCTAATTTTTTGAGAGAGCTCTACCGGCCCTTTGTTCTCCAGTATGTAATGTACTTATACCAAAATATGTTTATCATTGCACACCTGAAATCTGGGCATCGAGTGCCACAATGAACGAGACTGTAACATTGTGCTAAATATACGTGAACACAAAGTGCTGCCAGCGGCGCCAGAGCGGGACGGTGTTTAGATTAACGACAAAATAAAAGGAACAACTGCAAGTGTCTATTCGTACACGTCACGGCCTTTGTACACTGCGTTTTTAAACGCGCCGTGGATGCGCGTTTATATTGAGTTGTACGGTTACTTTATAGAAAAAAATATATTATGGATGGCGTGGAATCCGCAGCATTAGCGGGGTTAAATGTAAACTACGGAGCAGACTGCCGTGTGGCAAGAGCCACTGCGTTGTGGGACATTTTGGTTAACCCGAACACATAAAATGCCATAGTGGTGCAGTGTCTACAGCGTCTGCGTCTATAGAACTAGGATCACTATCCAAAGAGAACTTTTAACTTAACGCATTAAATTATATCAAAAAAGTCATCAAAATGTAATGCCAACTAAAAAGGTACGAAATAAAAATACCTACACCCGAAAGTTTTTTTTTATTAAGATAAGATAAGACTTGTATTTTGAACAAAAGAAGAAATTGAACAAGTAAAAAATTTGAAATATAAACTAAATTTGAATTAATTAAGTACTATTTTAATGGTTGTCGACTGTTGACCTCACTATTAACAGAATTCAAGAACACAACTTGTTTTTTTTATTTTCAGGTTTATTTTTAAATTTTTAAATTTCTTATTTTGTTCATACTAAAAAGTTCCTACATGCAAAATCCAAATCGGCGCAGTTCCATTAACATTTCTAAATGGGATATTCTGAAACCGAATTTATAGCTTATTACAAATGGAACGAGAAAAAGATATAACAGCACACGTGTAGCAGATGTAATATTCCGTTTTGATATATGTCGCGCCGCTGTCGCCTTTTGTACGGTGGCCATGGATCACGTTGGAGTTCAGGACAAGTCTCAGAATAAACAATACGGGATTAGAAATAAGGCTAAATTCTCATATTGCGTACTAAATCGGATTTCCATTCCATCGATACATTAAACTGCCCTCCTAAGCCAAAAGGCGGTATCTCAAAATAAAATCACCTTTGAGTTATTTATTATTTGTACCATGTGCTGTAGAATGTTTTAAGCTACATAATGGTATTAATAACTCATGTGTTTTTTTTAATTACCGCCTTTTAGATTAGGAGGGCAGTATGTACAAGACTTAACAGTTCATAAATGAATATGAGTATAATACTGGCAACACCAGACTAAAATTGTTAATTTTATATTTAGTTTTTTTTTTAATATTTTTGACAGAAAAAAAATCTCTTTGACTGAAGTCAAATACACGACTGCTATAGCTCTCGTTGTTTTAACTAATTTCGTCAGCTTCACTGAGTCCAGTGCTTCGAAGGTGACATAAATATAATAAATTCGTTAGTTACATTATCATAAGATGTTTTTCCGAGCTGGTAGTAGATTGACTTTGACTGTAGAAACGTTATCGTGTAAGTGAGGATCACGATATAATTTTGAAGAAGGAGAGATTATGAAAGAGAGATATATATGGAAAGAGAGACAGAGAGGACGGGGGAGAGAGAAAGAGAGATTTATTTACACATGTTCGATACACAGGAAATTATACATTTGGAAGAAAAAAAAACAAATAGGTAGCAGAAATTGGGCAAAAGTCAACATGATGTTGCGGCAAGGCTCAACGCTGTTTTTCAGTGGGACCCTTTTAAAACTAAATACAACAGGTACACTGTGAACACACGAACACCATCGGAGAGTACTTAAGTACGCAAAGAAACTTACAAACTAACAAACATAGAAGCGTCACAACACATTGATCAGAATCTTGATTTTAAGCGCATAGAGTTGCGGGCTATTATTTACATAAATGTTAGCAAGATGAAATCTGAAAAGTCTTAAATTGTCCGCACAAATGCCATATTGTAGTCACCCTACCGAAGGGGATTCGCGGAGGTCTCGTTTTAATATAACACTAGCTCGCGCCCGCGACTGTGCGTGCGTTTCCTTTTTTAATATTCCCTTCGGAAATTGAGTTTGCGACACAAAATACAGGATGATTCTAGAGGCTTTTCCGTTGGAACAACTATAATGAGATAAGTATTCTTTTTAGTCTACTTAAAACCATTAGTAAAACATATTGTTTAAACCGGCCAAGAGCATGTCGGGCCATGCTTAATGTAGGGTTCCGTAGCTGTTTAAAGAAAGAAAGCTAGGGACCTGTGGAAGGGGATACTCAACTCAAAAAAAATTCTCCACCAAAAGAGCATAAATTATCTTCAAAGTATTTACTTACGTCCTTTTGTTGAGAAGCCCAGTTTTTCGGAAATAACTCAAAAACACATTCGATCATGTTGAAAATAAGTTTTTTTTTTAATATTTATTATCTTTGTGTTTGGAAAATAAGGGGGACCATTTCTGCAACTTCCGGAGCGATTATTTCCAAAAATATTCACTTACTTATTAAAAAAAATTCAAGAACCTTAAAGTGATTTTACAGGGTTCATTTCGCAAACTCTGAAACTGTAAATATTTCAGTATTTATTTCAGGGTCATCGTGTAACCCTTTAGATTAGGTTAGTTTTATAAAAAACCTGAAATATTTAGTTTCAGTATATTAAACAGTTGGGAAAAGAAAAGTTGCGAAATGAAACAGGTTGCCAAACATTATTCGCCAAAACATTAGTAAACCGTTTTTAAAAAATCTGTCAAATATAAGATACGTTGATTTTTGTTGTTGATTTTCAGTTTTTCTTACATGTATGGAGTGCCCCCCCCCCCCTCCCCCCAGTTTAGAGTATGCATTAGCATAATAACCAAACCAAAAAAAGTTGAAAAACCCTCGAATTTGTCACTTCAAAGTTCAATATCTCAAAAACGGTTAAAGTGATTTTGATGAAACATGTCAAGAACCATCGCTAAAAAACCTGATTTCAAATAAAAAACCGCATTAAAATCGGTCCACCCGCTTAAGAGCTACGGTGCCACAGACAGACATAGCGGTTAAACTTATAAAACCCCTCTTTTTGCGTCGAGGGTTAAAAATAAATAGCAAAGATAAACTAAAGCCAGTTTTACATTAGCATAAAAACAGGTTTAAAAAAATGTGACTATACTATATTACCCCGCCGCACTCGTGCGGTCTGTCGGCAGACAGAAAAATCCATACAAAGGGGGGAGGCAGGCAAAATGGACAACCAAAATCGCTGACCGTTTGATTCATATCCTTTTTATCCCCAGCCGCCCCGATATTCCAATTAACGCTTTGCTGATAGGATCTCTGAGGGTAGTACATAATAATATATGTAGAGATAAGTGAAAAATATGTATTTTTAATTATTTATTGAATTCAGGCTTTAAATTGCGGAGGATCAATGAACTGTACACAATTTTGCTCACCCGCGCCCTTATGATAGCTAAGTCTATGCAATAAATGTGTGCTAATGCAGCTCCTCCGCCTCCTCGTAGTAAGAACACAGACATATCATTCTCAGAGTTCATCCCCAGAGATCCTCAGATACAGTTTAGAGATTCTAATTGAAAAAGATTATTAAGGATCTTGAGAGACGGATGACTAAAAATAGAAAACAAACCCTTGGTCCAAGCTTCGCAGTCTTGTGAACCCCCAGGGCCCCCAAAAGGGGTCGATCGTGAAAAATTCACAAAGAAATCGTCTAATGAATACGGAATGAGTTTAAAATTAAAGCCAAACAATGGTTTAGCAGCTGCAAAAACAAAGCGCTCGCCGGGACGCGACCCGGATACCAAACTGTACCAATTTATAAATTAGCTACAGTGACATTGTAAGAAAGTAATTTGAACTTATAGATAGATAAGATGTATTACCTTCTGAAAAAGTATAATAAACAGAAATTTGAACATGAAACTACCGTGAGACTTACTCATATTAAATGATATTGAAACGGATAACTCACGTCTTAAACCGAGTTTAGCTCGTCATGTTTCGGGCTATTTCGTAGCCCTTCCTCTCAGGAGCACGCGACTCGGCGGCTGCCGCAACACGCACACTACGCGCCACCGCTCTGCTCGCGCGACTGCCCGACGAAGCTAACACCGGCGCACAACTACCCGCATTTTATATTAAAAATAGTATAGTAATATTATAGTGTGCGTGTTGCGGCAGCCGCCGAGTCGCGTGCTCACAACAGAATTTTCAAATTATCGTCAATGTATACAAAAGCCGTGAAGCCGTGGTGGCCTAGGTTTGACCTATCGCCTTCAAGCAGAGGTCGTGGGTTTCAAACCCCGCTCGCACCTCTGAGTTTTTCGAAATTCATGTGCGGAATTACATTTGAAATTACCACGACCTTGCGGTGAAGAAAACATCGTGAGGAAACCTGCACAACCTGCGAAGCAATCAATGGTACGTGTGATTCCAATCCGCACTGGGCCCGCGTGGAACTATGGTCCAAGCCCTCTTGTTCTGAGAGGAGGCCTGTGCCCAGCAGTGGGACGTATATAGGCTGGGATGATGATGATGATGTATACAAAAAATATTGTAAATTATTTAATTAGATAAATATAAAAAAATATATAGCAAGAAAGGCTATAACGAAAACCTCTGTTGAGATGAACCCGACAAGAAATTCAACAAGTTAAGTTTTTTTTCTCAAGTAGTACAAAAATATATTATCAAAATAATAAATAGTTAAACAGTCACTTGGTGTTTGGTTTGAGGCTTTGTATAATAATATAATAACTAGATGACGAAAGTATAGTTTATCTAGATACCTTAGTGTTAGTAGTATGTAAACCTCTTCCTAAAAATTACATGTGGTTAAAATAGGTAGCATAATATGCTAGGCTAGGGTATTCAGTATTCGGTATTTACTTAAACACCTTTTACAAAAAAAAAATGGTGCCCTGATTGCTACGCCCCAACAGGGCATCGTTTTTTTATATTTTTTTGTAAAAGGTGTTGCATTAAATAAATAAAAACCGAATACTGAATATCATAATCAACGCGATCTATTCATTTTGGTCCAGAAGATAGAGACACGTTGTATAATTTTGATGACGTCCACCACATACAAACACAAAATAAATAAATAACTATTTATCATGGGATAATTGACACTTATTGACCTAGTCCCAAACTAAGCAAAGCTTATACTATGGATACTAAGCAATGGAGAAACTTACGTATGTAGATATATATTTAAATACATTCTAGAAGTGGGTCAAAATTCACTTGCAAGATTTTACACGAACATACATACAAACATTGCAAGTTAATAAAATTTTGTAAAATTGGTCCATTATATAAAATACTCGTGATTGCATTACCTACTGCTATTTGCAAAAAAAGTAAAAAAAGTTGTAAGGGCAACTCTAAGACGTCTCTGTCTGTTTTAGCGCGCTGTCTAGGCGCTGTCAGTGTAACATACGGTCGACTGTGACACGCAAGCCGCGTAAAAAGTAGAGGGGTGTGAGCGGGTTGCGGGGTACAAACGCTCTGTTTTCGATTAATTGTTCAGCGATGCGTCACCTTAAACATCCAAGACCGAAAACAAACATTCGTATTATTCACACAAATATCTGCCCCACGGGATCGAACCCGCGTCCTAAAGCTTCATAGGCAGGTTCTCTAACCATTTGGCTATCCGGTCGTAAATTATAAACAATTATTAATACAATTGTACGTAAGTGCGTGTTAATTATTAATTCCTCTTAATGGCGGCCATAAGCTTGGGCCAATGTCAGTTAAATTAAAGATAAATATATTCTTCTTATTCACGTTGTACGATGATTGTAGTTTTTGCAACTTGATAGCAAAATTCAGAAACCACGCGGAGACCACTTGCGCATTAAAAAATGTCAGACACGAGAGCAATATAGAATCTTGTGATCACTGTTCACTGTTAAGGTTAATCGCCGCATAAAACACTAACAAATTTTACTTCAACTAGCCAAAGAAGCAGAAATACAAAATTAGATATCGTCTACATCCGCCATGTTCGAATGCTACAAATCGAATCCTAAGTGTGTGTACGTATGTGTCGTTGTATGGCGACATTTGACAGCTGACAGCAGTCAATACGACCTCTTTTTTAAGTCAAATAGTCCAAGGCAGAAACCTATTAATCCCACGTAACGTGTGGTTTGCCGAAATAAAGTTTTACAAAAAAAAGGCACTTGAAAAAAATATCTATCTACAGGAGTGAGCTTCATTGTAAGTCTACTATTATCGATAAACCCTTTCGAACCCAGCTGATACGATCGTGTGGGTTAATTACATTTGAATTTGAGTTTGACATGAATTGTACATAAGGTCCATCGTCGTAACTCTTACATTAGAATTTTAAATTTGACATAAATTTTACGTAATTTGTCGTAACTCTTTTAATTTTTTTTTGTTTGACTGGATGGCAAACGAGGAAGTGGGTCTTCTGATGGTAAGAGATCACCACCGTCCATAAACACTGCAATAACAGGGGTATTTTAGACGCGTTGCCAACCTAGAGGCCTAAGGGATACCTCAAGTGCCAGTAATTTCACCGGCTGTCTTACTCTCCACGCCGAAACACAACAGTGCAAGCGCTGCTGCTTCACGGCAGGATTAACGAGCAAGATGGTGGTAGCAATCCGGGCGGACCTTGCACAAGGTCCTACCACCTGCAAAATTCTTACGTTTGAATTTTGAATTTGGCATGGATTTTACGTAATTGGTCGTAACTCTTTTAATACTCGGCTAGGTTCAAAAGGGATATAACATTAATCATCCCAGAAAACTTGACGTAGGTATCCAATCCCAGGTTCCTAATTATAGATGACCATGAAATTATATTTATTTTTCATACACTCGCCGCTACAGTGCGTGGCAATCCGACGCAAGGTAATAATCTTACGCTGCCCCTGTGTTTGCGCGCGCTAATTGGACGCGTCGTCGCCTGCGGCTGCGCAAGGGACGGGACACGCGTCATATCGATACAGAAAGACCAGAAGGCCTACACCAAAATTCGAAAATCGAAGTCCGTAACGTGCCATCCCTCTCACTGTCGTATTAAATTGTATAAGTGTCTAGAGGGGCTGAACGACACGAACTTCGATTTTCGAATTTCGGAGTAGCCCCGCAGCATGGGGCAGTGGCAACGCGAGGCAAATTTCCTACTGGTAACACATAAGTTTGAATAGGTAGCAAATTTGAATTGCAGCAAATGTTAAGCTCTGTCATTCACATTCGTACGAATACGTGATCAATTCTGAAAATGCTAAGAAAGAAAAGAACAAAAGAATTCTTTTTTTTTCGGCTGGATGGCAAACTAGCAAGTGGGTCTCCCGGTGGTAAGAGATCACCACCGCCCATAGACACCTGCAAGACCAGGGGGGTTGCAGATGCGTTGCCAACCTAGAGGCCTAAGATGGGATAATTCAAGTGCCAGTACGAGTAATTTCACCGGCTGTCTTACTCTCCACGCCGAAACACAACAGTGCAAGCACTGCTACTTCACGGCAGGATTAGCGAGCAAGATGGTGGTAGCAATCCGGACGGACCTTGCACAATTTCCATCTGCAAAGCTACTCTAGTGACAGAGACTCTCAAATAGTGAGAATCTTTAACAAATACGCTAAAAAATACCTATCACAAACCTGTCTACTTACTTATCTAAAATCCGTAAACTGTCCAATTAAAGCCAAAGTTTGTTGTCGAAAATATAGTGAAACCTAAAATTATTGCGTCCGCGTGGTATTCGGTTATCGCACGCTGTTTCCTCGGGAACTGTGCATTTTCCGGGATAAAAAGTAGCCTATGTCACTCTCTGGCCCATAAATTATCTCTATGTCAAACATCACGTCGATTCGTCACTCTGTTTCGACGTGAAAGACAGACAGACATACGAACACACACTTTCGCATTTATTATATTAAATTTTAAATGTTAGCCTATTCTGTCCTACTGCAGTCCTTCAAAAAGTTTAGCCCGCCATCGCCGTCTAGGTTTGCCAATTCGCCCTTTCGAGTTGAACCCTAAATTAAATTAAATAATTATTAAAAATATCGATAACCATGTTTTAATGTTTTCCCCTCACTATTACCTTGTTTAAATATTAATCCAAACGACAAAGGGGTCGATTGCGGAGCGCCGCGGCTTTGTGCCCGCGGGGGTGTTGGCAGGGGGGGGGGGTGTTTTTATATCCCTCTGTGCCTAAACCACGGGATATGGAACAATAGTTTAGGAATTTAACTGTGTTATTTGAGAGTTTGGTCACTTAGAAAAGTTGAAAGGTCTAACATCTGGTAGCATGGTGTACATACGGTTTTATTGCTCTGAAGATGAGCTCTGGTTGAGTTCGAAACGCGTCAGTGCAGTGTGGTGTGGTGGTGCTATCTATATGGGTTTGTGTGATTTGTGTGTGTTCTTAGTGTAGAGGTGGAGGAACTGCATGAACACGGAATCTTGCATAAACTAAGCTATCATAAGGTCGCGGGTGAGCAAAGAAATTCTTTTAGTTCATTTTTCTCTACCATAGACTTACAATCAGTGGTGCACAGCATAGATAAATCCAACAGAGTACCCGTAGAAAGTAGATTTAGACATACCTACTTTCTACGGTTACGTCGATAGGGTTCTACTTATGTCCTCACCTCTTTATAACTCGACAAGCCGACACGTCCCCGCCACTTCGCCTGTGCATGACAGACTGCTCTCTACCCACCATGAATTTATGACCTACCCCCATTAATACATCATGGGCACGAAGGGGGAGTTCATTGCTTTAATGCTATTTCGAAGTTCGAAGAATGAACTGCCGAGACCGTTAAAACGGTGTATGATGCTTGCATGGGGTATTTATGGGATTTAATGTCAATTCACTTGGACGTGGACTAATAATAATAATTCATTTATTTCCAGAATAATACAGGTCCAAATAAAATACAACGTGTGACATCTATAAGAACATACATTTTAATTAATAATAGCTTTAATTACTGAGAACCGTTTTATCGAAAAAATATAACAATTACCTACTTTTACTAATTTTTTTTTTAATTTTCTCGAGAAGCAAGAACTGCATTTTTTCGAGATTAAACTATCATTATTTGTGTTCTTCCCAGAGACTCAAACAATCTGTATACCGAATTCCATCCAAATCGGTTCAGCAGTTTAGACGTAAAAAGGTAAAAAAACAAACAGACTTACAAACTTTCGCATTTATAACGTTAGTGAAATATTTTGCGTATTTTTTACATTAAGTAAGCAACTATTTTTGTACACATTTATCATCCCAGCCTATATACGTCCCACTGCTGGGCACAGGCCTCCTCTCAGAACAAGAGGGCTTGGGCCGTAGTTCCCACGCGGGCCCAGTGCGGATTGGGAACTTCACACGCACATTGAATTGCTTCGCAGGTTTGTGCAGGTTTCCTCACGATGTTTTCCTTCACCGCAAAGCTCGTGGTAAATTTCAAATGTAATTCCGCACATGAATTTCGAAAAACTCAGAGGTGCGAGCCGGGGTTTGAACCCACGACCCTCTGTTTGAGAGGCGATAGGTCAAACCACTAGGCCACCACGGCTTTACACATTTATAGGTAGGAACTTTTTTTTATAATATTAGGAACATGAAAAATTAAAAAAAATATAAACACACACACATACACAACCATTACTCATACACAGTAACATCTATAAAATTAGTAATATAGGATTATCAAACCGACAGACCCTTGCAACGACTTAGCCCGCTCATAAAACAAGCAGCGTGTCCCGTTCACCGTGACGGTGCATCCCCATTTTTTGAGCGCCGCCTCCCGCGCAGCGAGGCGTGGCGCGCGCGTCACTGAACACTGGGTTTTGTCTTCGGGTACTAGGGTGCTGTGGTTTTGATACTGGGAATAACGTTTACTCAATGAACTAAAAGAATTTCTTTGCTCACCCGCGACCTTATGATAGCTAAGTTTATGCAAAATAATAATATGCGAGTTAATAAATAAAAAAAAAAAAAAAAAAATATCAAGGGACAATTCACACCAATTGACCTAGTCCCAAAGTAAGCTTAGCAAAGCTTGTGTTATGGGTACTAAGCAACGGATAAATATTATAATTATATAGATAGATACATACTTAAATACATATTAAACACCCAAGACCCGAGAACAAACATTCGTATTTTTCATACAAATATCTGCCCCGACACGGGAATCGAACCCGGGACCTCAAGCTTCGTAGTCAGGTTCTCTAACCACTAGGCCATCTGGTCGTCTAATGCAAAATATGTATGTGTTCTGGACCAAACACTTAACTATGTTACTAAGCAGGCGGGCCAGACGGCTAGGCGCAGGAGCGGGTGAAATAGAGTGTAAGAAAGAGATGGTCTATAACGTTAGGTTAGCTTGCCGAAGTATAACGTTATAATGGATACCACTACAGAATAACGTTTAAGTAATTAAAAAACGCTATTCGGTAATAATATAACGTTATGAATAATATCGTTATGCAAAACGTTTTTTTAAAAAAACGCTATTCGGTAATTAATATAACTTTATGAAAAACAGCGTTATGCAAAAATAACGGTTATTAAAGGTCAGGTTCTGGTTGAGTTCGAAACGTGTCAGTGTAGTGTGGTGGTGGTGATAGATGGGTTTGTGTGATTTGTGTGTGTTCTTACAGTGTGGAGGTGGAGGAACTGCATGAACACGCATATTTTGCATAAACTTAGCTATCATAAGGTCGCGGGTGAGCAAAGAAATTATTTTAGTTTATTGATATGGACCTCAAAGTAACGCCTGATTCAATAAATTAACGTTTACTCGTTTTTATTAGGGTTCCGTACCCAAAGGGTAAAAAGGGTAACCCTATTATAGTAATAGGAACTTCGCTCGCTTCGTTCGCTTAGGTAGGTAGGTACTTCGCTGTCCATCCGTCTGTCCGTCTGTCACCAGGCTGTATCTCATGAACCGTGATAGTTAGACAGTTGAGATATTTGACAAATAGGTACTAAAAAAGAATAAAATAAATATATAAGGGGGCTCCCATACAACAAACGAGATTTTTTGCTGTTTTTTTTTGTTTGTAACTTTGAAGTTCAATACATTATCGCTGTTTAACCTGAAGATTTACGATAATGAAAAGCATCGTGACACCTGCACAAACCTGCTAAGCAATTCAATGTTGTGTGTGAAGTTCCCAATCCGCTTTGGCCCGCGTGGGAACTACAGCCCAAGTTTTCTCCTTCTGAGAGATGACCTATGCCCATTAGTGGGACGTATATAGACTGCAATGATGGTGATGTTGATGAAAACAAAAAACAACAGAAAATCTAAATTATATATATTTTTTTTAATAAAATGAATACCTAAATAAGCTCGTCATTTTCAAATAAAATAATCCATACAGCATCATGCTTTCGAAATATGTTAGTAAATAAACCAATGCTGTATTGTTATTTACATGTCACTGGAATGAATTGATTGTGTCCTGTAAAAATAAGAAAATAATATAGGCAATAACAATATTAAATATTTTAAAGTTTTAGATTTTGCTTTCAGTAAATATATTTTTATTCGTTGTTTCCTGGCGTTTTAATAGATGATTACAATGTCGTCGACTTCTGGCGCTACACCCTTGACGGAGTCTCAAAGTATCAACTCCTCTCCGGCGGCGTAGCCGAGGGCGCCTTGCCTTATCGCAAGATGTAGCATGAATTTTAATATTTAATTAAAAACTTCGCAGCATGTCTCGGGGCGGGTAATAGCGCGAACTGCCGGCGAAACTGCGCGCCATATATATGTTATGTCTTTAGCTGGTATGTGTGCCAGCACCTAGGACTGGAGTAATCGTATAAACACCATACAGCAGCATATAGCAGTTCTTGCACTGTTGTGTTACGGCGTGGAGAGTAAGACAGCCGGTGAAATTACTGGCACTTGAGGTATCCCATCTTAGGCCTCTAGGTTGGCAACGCATCTGCAATACCCCTGGTGTTGCAGATGTTCATGGGCGGTGGTGATCTCTTACCATCAGGAGACCCACTTGCTCGTTTGCCATCCAGTCGAATAAAAAATAAAAAATAAATAAAAATACGTAACCACACTTCCCACACTTTTCCACACGAAAAAGCAATTTTTCGTAAAAGGTGACGAGCAGTTGACATTAAACTATTGTATCTTAGATATTTTACACTAAAAGCGTGAAAATAAAATTATAGCAAAAAATTGAACAGACTACAAAAACCATGAAAATAATTTTCGACCAGTCTGAAGTCGGTGCCTCAGCACGAGCCAGCAGGAGTGATTGAAGCCAATATACGCGTATAGTACCTACCTATGTAGGTGAGGTAGACGACTATAGGTCCACTCCTGCTGGGTCGTGCTGAGGCACCGACTTCAGACTGGTAGAAAAATATTTTCATGGTTTTTTGTAGTCGGTTTAATTTTTTGTTATATTTTTTTATAAAAAAAAAAATACCTTTGTTCCCCTGTGTGTCTGACGTTATGTATAAATAAATAATAATAACTAAAATATATAAATATCACGGGAAAATTCACACAATTGACCTGGTCCCAAAGTAAGCTTAGCAAAGCTTGGTGTTATGGGTACTAAGCAACGGATAAATATAATTATATAGATAGATACATACTTTAATAACATAGTAAACACCCAAGACCCGAGAATAAATATTCGTTTTTTTCATACAAATATCTGCCCCGATACGGAATCGAACCCGGGACCTCAAGCTTAAGAGTCAGGTTCTCTAACCACTAGGCCATCTGGTCGTATGGATGTATGTCTGTCTGGCCAACAAGTTAAGTCTCCCTGTTTATTTCCGAGGTCTGCTAAAGTCCCAAGATCGTACCCCTCGGAAGGCAAACCCCCCGATTCAATCAGATGGCCTGTTATTTCTAATTAAGCTCTAATTACGTTTCTTCGAATTACGCAGCCGAATACCAAAGTTAATTCGGTAAAGTTTAACGATCACATGTTTCATTGAAATGTATATAAGTATTTTTTGACAGAATGAAAGCAAAAAAAAACACTAAATTCGATGGACACATAGATGACCTCAAGAAGCTGTCAGAGAAAGCCGTGGAATATTTTAAGAAATCTAGATTTCAGTTTTAATTTGTATTTCTTACACAGTTTTGCAGTGACACATAGCCCATACGATAAATAAGCAAAAAAATATTAATTTATAACAGCAATAACACATGCCTCGTATGTACACAGCTTAGAGATATACAAGAAAAAAAATACATAGACGACGTTGTTGTTTTGTTTTCAAAATATAAGTACTGATGCCCTGATGCACAGTTTCCTTCATTTAAACCATCATCATCATCAGCCGGAAGACGTCCACTGCTGAACAAAGGCGCCCCCTTAGAACGCCACAATGAATGACAACTCGCCACTTGCATCCACCGGTTGCCCGCAACTCGTACGATGTCGTCAGTCCACCTTTGGGAGGCCTGCCAACGCTTCGTCTTCCGGTTCGTGGTCGCCCCACAAGGACTTTTCACCCCCAACGGTTATCTCCATTCGGCGCGCCATTATCACTTCCACTTGATATTTTTCTACCTATATCGGTGACTCTTAAACGAATTTCCGTATTCCGGAATTTAAAAAAATATTTTGTGGGGATTCTTCTTTTAGTCAAATCAACTACTTACCTATTCAATAGGGAATATTACTGAAATTTTCTCCTGTCAGAGTACATCACTAGCACAAAACCATAAACAGTTTTTTGAGTATCTTAAATGCTTTTCTCAAAAATGTCCGTAAAGTTGATATTATTCTTTACATATCAGAAGGTGAAGTGCATAGTTTATGGTCAGCGAAAAATTAAAAAAGTTAAAACGATTGCAGGCGCGCTAGCTCAACAATAATGAATTAGCGCGCCTGCAATCAGTCACATTTTTTTTTAAAGTTAAAAAGGCCATGGAAATGTTAGCACAAGTCGTATACAGCCAAGTCTAATAATGGCCGGTATCAGATATTTTGTTGGAACTCCGGACTTTTTCTATTGGGTCTGAAATAGCTTGTGGTGTTTTCGGTGGAAAAATACACCTGCAGTTTATTTTTAATGAAAAAGGCGGGAAAGCGTAAGAAAAAACATTGGAATAAAATTAAATTTATAATAGGTATATTTTGAGAAAAAGTTTATTCTATTTCAGAATTATTCAACATTTTTGAGAAAAGCTTTATATTAGTCTCGGCTGGAATAGCAATTGCTGGCTTCGTATTAGTTAAACGGACTCGCAAGCTCGTCCGTTTAATACTCATACTCAGCCAGCAATTGCCTACTTCCAGGCCACGACAATAATCTACTATTAATATCATATTGTTGTTTCTTTAAAAAAATATGGCTCTGTCCATTGGAGGACAATTTTATTTTGCCGTTGTACGGTAAAAAAATTCTAGAAAAAGAAATATGAGAGGTAATGGTGGATGAACGATGACAGCGCATGTGTCATTATCATATTATTATTTTAATGAATTTTGGAAGTATAGCTCTGTCATTACTATTGATGTCAAATATCATGTTATTTTGTTACTTATAAATATAATCATGATTTCCATAGGTACTAATACTCTTTGGTCATGATCTGTCATGGCGACAAAATATAAAGAGAACTTGACGTCACAAAGTACCTTTTTTATATACTGAGACGTTACCATGGGTTTGCGCTAGTGTTGCCCCCTGCGCAGACCTTTACCTAATATGCCCTATGCCATTTCAAATGTGCTACGGAAGCTAAGCGACGGGTAAAAGCTAGTCTTTAATAATCCACTTGTACGAAACTATGCAATAAAACAAAAAGATGCATAGTTATTTTAAAGACAGACAAACGGACGAGCTCTTAGAACTATCGTCGAGTAACGGCGGGTTACTAATGGGTGGTTATTTGTGTTCATACGATCAGAGACAGACGGACAGACCGAATGGCGAATTTTATTAATTAAATAAATAAATCGCTACTAATATTACGAGTATAAATGCGAAAATGTGTTTGCGTGTTTGTATGTTTGTCCGTCTTTCACGTCGAAACGGAGCGACGGGTTGACGTGATGTTTGGCATAGAGATAGTTTATGGGCCAGAGAGTGACATAGGCTTCTATTGATCCCGCAAAAATGCACAGTTCCCGAGGGAACAGCGCGCGATAGCCGAAAACAACGCGGGCGAAGACGCGGGCAAAAGCTAGTAAGTTATTAAATAAATAAATATCATGTGACACTTGACACCAATTGACCTAGTCCCAAACTAAGCAAAGCTTGTACTATGGATACTAGGCAACGGATAAACATACTTATATAGATAAATACATACTTAAATACATATTAAATATCCAAGACCCGAGAACAAACATTCGTATTATTCATACAAATATCTGCCCGGCCGGGAATCGAACCCGGGACCTCAAGCTTCGTAGTCAGGTTCTTTAACCACTTAATTTTGTCTTTACTTTAGTTTCTTCATCATCCCAGCCTATATGCGTCCCACTGCTGAGCACAGGCCTCCTCCTAGAATGAGAGGAATAGATCCATAGTTCCCAAGAAGGCTCAGTGCGGATTAGGAACATCACATCATTGAATTGCTTCGCAGGTTTGTGCAGGGTTCCTCACGATGTTTTCCTTCACCGTAAAACTCATGGTAAATATCAAATGTATTTTCGCACATGAATTTTGAAAAATTGTGAGCCTGTGTTGAACCCACGTTCCTCTGTTTGGGAGGGTATAGGTCAGATCACTGGCTACCACGGCATTTTACAAGCTTTTATTTAGTTTCACCTGTCCCGTTGTCTGTCTGTCTGTCTGCCTGTCTGTAATCAAATCTTGCAAGTTAAATTCGACCAACTTCCAGTAGTTGGATTGACTTGAAATTTGGTATACTTATGTAACTTGCGTGACAATACAATAATCTGGTAGTGACATCCTGGTAGTCCGGCCAGGATCGTCTCCACAGGACGGAACTCTTCAACGGTTAATGGCATCGACTTGCAATTTGGTATGCAAATGTAGTTTGGGTGACAATACAAGTACAGCTAACAAAAACAGTTACCCAAAACTTATTGCGATTGTTGTTGCTAACAGTTCTACACTGGCACTGTGTAGTGCACGGAGTGACGCAGTACAAAGCGCATCGCTTCATCATCTAGTCGTAACCGTCCCCTATTGACCTGTTTAGACACTAACAGCCTTATTCATAAAAGTTAGAGCCTCCTTGAAGGCTCCTTGAAGGCCCGATGCTAAAAAACATGATTCATAAACGTCTGTTAGCGCTAATCAGTCGATCAAGGCTCTGCTAAAGTTAGCGGACCGTAGACCCTCCTTTATCTCCCTGCTAAGTCACAAAATGGCCGCCACAAGTTTGAACAGCTGACTTTGACAAGAGCAAAAAACCATACCGAAGATATTTTAGTGAAGGGTGAAGTTACGCAAAGATTAAAAAAAAACCAGGAAAAATATTTTCAGGAATTTGTATTTAAAAATCCTCTAAATTTTCAACAATAAATATGAAAAAAAAAATTAGGATGATTAACATAATTATGGCTTTTTGCACAACATAAACATGCGGATCGGAAATGGCGGGAAAACAAACTTCCCGCTTTTTATTATTTTTCCTGCTAATTTGCTGTCACTGCTGTCAATTTTTTTTTTAAATTATCGATTAGGCCAATTTTTGTCTTTGATTTGTCAAGGTGGCCAACATAACGCGTCTAATCCGTCTATCAGCGGCTCAACAACTAGCAGACTGCTAGCAAGCGTTTATGAATCATACTTCTTGACAACCGTCTAACAAGCTTAATCAGTCTGCTAAGTAACAGACCGATCAAACCTCAATTAAGGATTTTTTATGAATAAGGCTGTAAGTAGCTAACGTTCACAATAATGTCGTCATATTATTTCACGAGTACAAATAAAACTAACTAAATTAGGATTTCTGTGACAGGCTAGTTGGCGCTAGTAATAGAAATAAATAAAAGTACCTGGGCGACCGAGCTGCGCTTGGGCTAAAACTCGGTAACCGATTCGAGATCGATTTTAACCCCTACATACTAAATTTTATCGAAATCGTTGGAGCCGTTTCCGAGATTCTGATTATATATACAAGAATTTATATAATTCAATCCTGAGGGACAGTAATAATATATTTATGTAGGGCCATGTTTAAAAACTTAAAATTTATATATGTTTAAGCATTAACTATCGGTAGAATGTTGTTGTTTTTTTTTTGTTTGCATTGGCAACGTAACTTTTCTATTTAACTAAAGTCCTACCCGTGTCGTGTAATGTCTGTACGCTGTGTAGAGGTGCAGGCTGAAAATCAGCGCGGTGACGCATAGTCCTCACCGCACATGCTGAGCCTGAACCTTTTGCCACATATGTAGCTGAGCATGCATGTACCTTCTCACAAATATGTATTTTCTATGGGCAATAAATGTTTATTATTATTATATAATCAGAATTTACTTAAAGCATCGTTTGCACCAATAATGTGCGAGTATGTGTTACGGATGAGAAACGTTTCGTTTACACATCCTCGCACAGCGCATTTCAGGTGGAAACAGCTCAGCGGAGCGAGGCCGAGGTAAATAAAGCATTTCTATTGGTTCATGTAAAACATATTCCTCGCACATCTCTGGTGGAGACGCTGCTTAAAGGTTTTTTTTTCGAGGGAGCTGGAGAATGCTCATAGAATACTGCCGAGCCGGTCTAGGCAGCATGCCCGGCTCATCTGGGAAAGGTATAGTATGGGGAAAGTATAGGCTTAAATGTATTAGATAGATAGACAGAAATAGACAAATTTATACGCACTAAGCAAAGTATAGAACACAAGTAAAATCAAAACAAAACAATTATTAAGTTTTTGCGAAAACGCGATTTCTATCGCGATATTTTATCGTTAGGTTTGACATTTAAATAATTAAATATCGAGGTGTGTCGCGAGGAATATGTTTTTCATAAAGTAATAGAAAAACACTACATTTACGCACAGCTTTTTCCACCAGAGCCGTGCTGGGCGAGGAGAGGCAAATGAAGCGTCTCTGATGGAAAAGCCTTAAGCTTTTAATGGGATATCGGGATAAAAAGAAAACCCTTATGTTAATCCCAAAATCAAGATATTGTCCACGCCAAACTTTAGGCGTTTCAGCATGAAATAGTAACGAATGCAAAGCCGCATTATTATGCGAGGTAAAACTTTTAACTAAAGCTCTTAGATTTTTTAATTTAACCATTTGTATGCAAAATCCGCTAAAAAGCGGGCATTGTTATCAGTAAGATGTTTTACATAGAAATTAGAGGAAGTTGACATTTAGGGTAAAAGGGGGCGATTCTGGCATCGCTCGATATCACTCATGAAATCGATTGTAGAAAGAAAGGGTCCATATCGACTGGTCGCAAATTGTTAGTCATAATGTAATATTTGTCATAACTCTTTTCTCTCATCTATAGAGTTCTACAGGATTTAAACATTTATAAAAAATTGCGGTTTCAGCGGGAGAAAAATTATGACTAACATTACATTATGACTTATAAAATTATGGCAATCGAAAGGATTTCAGAAGGAACACACGATAACCAGTTTTCGGAATAATCAGAGTAATAAAATATATAATTATTAATAAAAAAAAAAACAAATGTATACTTACCTTAAAAAAAATAAGGCATAGATATAAAATAATAAATCTGTTTTAAAAAAAAATATATACCTCGTTGAGTTTCTTGCCGGATTCTTCTCAGCAGAGGTTTTTCCGAACCGGTGGTAGTTTTTTTTTGACATTCATAAGTGCTTGTTATAGCCTAAATTGAATAAAGATATTTTGACTTTGACTTTGACTTTGAATATTTAGAGTAAGGGCGCATATTAGAATTAGAATTAGAATTAGAATCGTTTATTGCAAGTCACATTACAATTTAAAGGTGGAAATATAATATAATTAAGTAGTACACATGTGACACCCTGCAAGGGCATAGCAACATAACCTAACATAACATAAATTTATATTCTAGGACTAGGGCTTCATATTATTATTATACAAATTCTAAACGCCTCTAAGCATTTCGTATAACACTATATAGCTGAATTATTCATTTCATGTCAATATTTGGTTAAATTACACACTTCATAAGACAATTAACTAAGAATAATCTTCATTAAAAAACTCGTTCAAGCTATAGTAACACTTGTTCACTAGGAATATTTTTAATTGCTTAATAAATAAATTATATCTCTCCAGGTTCCTCAAGGAATTCGGTAGGTGATTGTACATTTTGATGGTCATGTGATGAGGGCTATAGGACACAAGTTTAAATGTAGTAGATGGTATTTTAAGCTTATTAAGGTTTCGATTGTTTCGCTTATTATTTGTTAATTCAGAATACATGTCTATATTTTTCCTGATAAATTTGCACGACTCTAATATATACATGGAGGTAAGAGTAAGTATCTGATGCTCTACAAAATAGGGCCGGCAAGAATCCATTTGATCAATATTCACCAATATCCTGATGCATTTTTTTTGAAGTATAAAAATTTTGTCTACATCAACACAGTTGCCCCACAACACAAGACCATATGATAGCCTTGAATAGGCATATGCATAATACGCTGTAAGGGCTGTTTTAAAATCCGTAGCGCGTTTAAGGTGTTTAAGAGCATAGATAAAAGAAGATAACTTTTTTGATATTCTTTGAATATGCGACTTCCAATTCATACCAGTGTCAAGATCCATTCCCAACAAAGTCGCTGTACTCACATGTTCAAGTTTTGTATTATGATATTCGAAACTTATAGGCAGTGCAAGTCTTTGCCGAGGTTTAAATTGAATAATTTTTGTTTTACTAAGGTTGAGCTCTAAATTGTGATCTCCCAACCAATTAGCAATTAAGTCGAGAATGGTTTTTAATTTATTTTCAACTTCACCAATGTCATGACACGAACACAGCACAGAAATATCGTCTGCGAAGAGCGTGCAATGCTCTGTCAACACATCTGGAAGATCATTAACGTGTATCAGAAACAGTAAGCATCCCAATATGCTACCTTGGGGTATTGAGCCTGTGACAGGGACTCGATCAGATCTGATATGTTGAACTATTCGCCTGTCAAAGTCTGAATTTTTAATGTCTACATATTGGAATCGATTCGTAAAATACGACTTGAACCATTTCAGGGCAGTGCCTCTAATACCTGTATTATACAGCTTATCTAACAAAATTTCGTAATTTACTTTATCATATGCTTTACTCAAGTCGAGTAAGAGGCCAATAGCATATTTTTTGTTATTTATTGCGCTGAGAATCTGTTGAACATATTTATAGAGCGCCAGAGTTGTAGAGCGATTCTTCCTAAAGCCATATTGATTTTCGTTGAGAATTTTGAATTTTTCATAGAAAGGATAAAGACGTTTTATCATTGCGGTCTCATATATTTTTGCCGACGTTGGTTGTAGGGCTATAGGCCCTTATTGCTTATATTGCTTACCTTGTTATTTTATTCTGTGCAGGTACCTGTTTTTTACTATTTACTCTGTAGTATTGCTTACTATTATGGAGTATTTTGTGGAGTATATCTAGAGTCAACGTAAGCAGTATTAACAAACAGTATTAGTAGTAGTATTAATAAACTCCATAAGTATTACTTCTTTCCTGTAATTGTATCATTTGTAGCTACGTTGACCCGTGTGGTGTCGGGTTAGAATTACACCTCTCCATTTCTTCCGTGGATGTCGTAAGAGGCGACTGAGGATATAGGTTAAGGTATACCGTAGGCAATAGGCTAGCAACCTGTCACTATAGTACCGTTTTTGTCAAACTTAAAACCTAAAAATGCTAAAAGTGGCTCCGAAGCGGTAACGTTTCGTGTGCTTTGCCTACCCCATTTGGGATTACATGCGTGATGTTTGTGTGTGTGTGTGTGTGTGTGTGTAGCTAAATTGGCACAGCATCTACTGATAACTAATAATAATAATTATAATAATAAAAACATTATTTCACCACTATTTTTTAGACTATCACGGTCATTACTAATTTAATGATTTAAATTCGGGTTTTGTTCCGCGTACCTTGATTTTAGAGTAGAGAAGCTCGATATTTCGGCACAGGCGCATGCGCCGTGATAACGAGACGACAGACGCGTGCTTTTCTTAAATCAAGGTACGTGGAACAAAACCCGAATTTAAACCCTATAATTATTTCACCAACAACAACAACAAAATATTTTAAAATCCACTTTACTTTATTAGTTATTTACTTTATTCCTAAGGTTAGTAATATGTAATATTAACCTGCGGTAACTTTACTGGTTGGTGTATTAGCTAAGTTTTCATTTGTAATCAGCCATATTGTACCGTAAGTACCCAAATAAACATTAAAACATTAAAACACATTTCGTATATTTTTAAGGTTCCAGAGCCAAAATGACAAAAACGGAACCCTTATAGTTTCGCCATGTCTGTCTGTCTGTCTGTCCGTCCGCGCTTTGCTCAGGGACTATCAATGCTAGAAAGCTGTAATTTTGCACGGATATATAGGTAAACTATTTCGACAAAATGGTACAATTAAAAGATAAAAAATAATTTTTTTTAGGGTACCTCCTATAGACGTAAAGTGGGGGTGATTTTTTTTTCTCATCCAACTCTATAGTGTGGTGTATCGTTGTATAGGTCTTTTAAACGTCTTTTAAAGGTTTGCTAAGACGATTTTTCGATTCGGTGATGTGTTTGCGAAATATTCAACATTAAAGTGCAAATTTGCATTAAAAATCGGGCGTTCCCCCCTCTAAAATCTAAACCGGTGGGTGGAAAAATTCAAAAATTTCAGGATTGTAGTAAGTACCTATATCAAACTTTCAAGGAAAACTATAGCGGCCAAGTTTGCTTGAGAATTATTAGTAGTTTATGAGTAAATAGCAGCCTAAGGTATAAAATATACCTAAACTTGGAAGATTCCGTATAAAATACGAAATCCTTAGAAAAACATGACTTGATTTTTTCGTAATGGCTACGGAACCCTATTTTAGGCGTGTCCGATACGCTCTTAGCCGGTTTTTATATTAAGTTTAAAGTTGGGTATGTTAGAGTACAGTCAAAGATACTGAATAACGTACCGACTAATGTCATGTTAACATCCCATACATCTGCTGAAGAAATCATAGCAAAATTGGTTATGAAAAGGTTCCACCCTGGTACGTGATTCAGTCTCCTTGATTGTGTGTTGTAGATTTAGGGGCTGTTTCACCATCCATTGATTAGTGTTAACTGGCGGTTAGGTGTAATGCCATCTCTATTTGTTTTGTTTGAATTGACGGAGACGGCATCACATTTAACCGTCGGTTAACGCTAATCAATGGATGGTGAAACAGCCCCTTACACTTCAAGTAAATATGACCTTTAATAACTGTATCACGATGGAGTATGATTCGATCAATGACGATAACATTTCAGTTCTTCTGTCTTATTCCTAGTTGTGCACCCCTCGATATTTTATCGCACACTTTGACGATACCTCCCTCAAATAAGATAATAGAGCTAAATATTCAGTCATGAATATTCGTCGTTAGCGGCTTCGACAAACTTACTTGTTGTGTTAAAACGTCACAACTCCCAATCAAGCCAAGCTAACCCGAACCTTACCTCAAGCTAATAAAGTTTCAAATACAATTAACATAGATGAGTTTTTTTTTTAATTTTACTTTTCGGAAGTTAAGAAAAGCGATATGATATAAATGATGCAATTTGAATCTTAAAGCTTTTTGGTAAAGTTTCAAATGTATGAGTGGTTTTTTCCGGAATGAACATCTGGTTTTTCGGCTGTGGTCGGACACATTTTACCCGACCGTGGGGAGGCAAAGTGGGTTATTTGACAAGTTAAACTGTAATCAACATGTATTTTATTTATTTGTAGTTATTTATTTTAGTTTATTTTGAAAAATGACTGCCAAATGATGGTCTTTCCGAAAGAGCTGGTAGTTTAAAAAAATGACATATATTATGATAATTAATATATTTATGTTTATATTTATACATTCATAATCGTATTCGTATTTTCGTACATTTATTTATTCATATTAAAACTAAAACTCAACTCAATACTGCTATATAAGACACTGCTCTTTCTGTTGTGTTTCACTTCTCTCTTGCAAGTTATTTTTACGTTTATGTTTTGTGATTGTCATATGGATTCACTGAAAATCAGCGTCGTTGCACTATCTGCGACGACACATGCTGAGTGGACTCCTTTTAGAGACCACAGTTAACACTGTAATAGGCATTAACATACTTACCTACTATTATATTAAGTAATTTCTGTAAAAATGTTGTTGCATTGTGTGTTTCTAATAAATCTTTCATTCATTCATTCATTCAGCCATTCATAATGAATAAACGATTTGAACTTTAATTTAAATAGGTATTCGGATCCAAACTAATATACCTACATGGTGGATGAGCACGGGGACCTTCTCGGAAACAGGTGGTAGTGTTGCTTAAACTGAACAACTTTCTCCAAGGAACATAAGTCGAAAGACGTTTATAGTAAGTCCGTCAGCTAACCAATACATGTTGTATGAGATAGTTTGTTTTTTTTTTCGTTCAACGACCTATGTTCTTGGAGAAAGTTTCTCAGTTTAAGCAACACCTACCTGTTTAAGGAATTATCTTCGTTTGCTTCCACCCTGTATGTGTATAAACGTGAAAGTAATTCTGTCTGTCCGTCTGTTACATGCTTAAACCACTGAACTGATTTAAATTAAATGTATTATGAAGAAATTATGAGACTGTGTAATAGTTTTCCTGGATTTCATAGTTTTTTTTGAAGTCACAAGCAAAGCTAGTAGATTGTATAACATCTCCAATTCATTGAATTTTTGACGATGGAAGCTTTTTTATGTAGCTACTATAGCTGTTGCCCGTTACTCTCGTCTTCGTGGAATTCGTTTATCGCTATCCCGCGGGAACTAAGTATGCAATTTTCCGGGATAAATAACTATCCTATGTCCTTCTCCGGGACTTGAGTG
Source organism: Choristoneura fumiferana (assembly GCF_025370935.1). Classification (NCBI taxonomy): domain Eukaryota; kingdom Metazoa; phylum Arthropoda; class Insecta; order Lepidoptera; family Tortricidae; genus Choristoneura; species Choristoneura fumiferana. The sequence continues at coordinate 6,134,566 of NC_133501.1, read as the reverse complement.
TTGAACAGATTTAGATGAAATTCGGTATACAGATGGTTTAAACCAAATGTATCCCGAATTATGTAAGTAAATGAACAAACAAAGAAAGAAAAACAGACTGACAAACATTCGCATTTATGATTGGTTTTTTGGAGTCTTTTGTATTTTTTATTTCAACTCCAAATTTGTTACTTTTACGGGTATCCCGTGAAACCATATCGAAAATACAAACTGAGATATGGATGCACAGAAAAACCGGAAAAAGAGACCAGCACTGGGAATCAAACCCAGGTCCTCAGCAATCCGTGCTGCGTGCTATATCCCCTACACCACCGCTGGACAGGAATCTAGACACGAATTTTTCCTATGCATACATATCTCAGATATAGATGTCGCTAGTGCTGCTACTTAAGTAGCATAGTAGAAATAAGCAACCTAAGATAAGATATGTATGGATAGGAAAAATTCGTGTCTAGATTCCTGTCCAGCAGTGACCTGGGTTCGATTCCCAGCGCTGGTCTCTTTTTCTGGTTTTTCTGTGCATCCATGTCTCAGTTTGTATTTTCGATATTCGCAATTATATTAGCTGGGATTATCGTGATCGGTTGATCTCATTTGCCAATATGTTAAGAGTTGGATTTTAATCTGGCCTATTGAACTTCACTTAAGTCCCTCATTTGCGAACTTTACTACACACATATTTTTACGAAACTCTTCTAAATGTGGGACTATGGGAGCAACATTAATCCTTTGCATCCTTCACCGTCAGCAACGCTAAAGCCTTAAGCAGCGTCTCCACTAGAGACGTGCGAAGAAGCGTACCGAGAAATTTGTTCAATGAAAAATTCATTGAAGTGCTGGGGTTGTCATAATTGTCATATATTAGTACATTAGTGTCTTAAGGGCGGTAAATAAGGAATTACGAACGAGAGTCTATTAGAAGCCCGAAGTCGAAGACTGAGGGCTTTAATGAGTCGATGTTCGTAATTCTGTGGGAACTGGCGCTGCCAAGAGCGCAATCAGCGGTATCGGTAATTTAAAAAAAAAAGTTTTTCTTTTACAAATATACAATTTTACTCGCAAATGTGATGAAAAACATTGCATGTCGCACGGGCGGTACTAGAATTACGAACATCGACTCATTAAAGCCCTCAGTCTTCGACTTCGGGCTTCTAATAGACTCTCGTTCGTAATTCCTTATTTACCGCCCTTAAGACACAATGTACTATTACAATCGATTTTATAGTCCCTGGTCTGATCAAGAATCAATAGAAATGCTTCATTTACCTATCCTCGCTCCGCTGAGCTGTTTCCACTAGAGCTGCGCTAAGCGAGGATAGATAAATGAAGCGTTGCTATTGGTTCATGACAAACAAATACCTTGCAACGCATCCTCGCAAATCTCTGATGGAAACACAGCCTAATGGCTTATCGTGGAATCACTCTTGCGTAAGATAGGGGCGGAGTAATTAAAATTAATTAATATTAAGAAGCGCTTCAAGCTGAGATTTGAGCTTACGGAGCTGGTGAGGAGTGGCAGGAGTTTGAGGATTTAGGGGATTAATAAAGCGAGAAGATCTTACTTATAAATAATATGTTTTGCAGGTGGTAGGACCTTGTGCAAGGTCCGCCCGGATTGCTACCACCATCTTGCTCGCTAATCCTGCCGTGAAGCAGCAATGCTTGCATTGTTGTGTTTCGGCGTGGAAAGTAAGACAGCCGGTGAAATTACTGGCACTTGAGGTATCACATCTTAGGCCTCTGGGTTGGCAACGCATCTGCAATATCCCTGGTGTTGCAGATGTTTATGGGCGGTGGTGATCTCTTACCATCAGGAGACCCACTTGCTCGTTTTCCATCCAGTCGAATAATTTATATAAATTTATTATTATGTAAAAATGGGTTTGAAGCCGTGGTGGCCGAATGGTTTGACCTATGGCTTCTCAAGCAGAGGATCGTGGGTTCAAACCCCGACTCGCACCTCTGAGTTTTTCGTAATCCATGCACGAAAGTACATTTGAAATTTACCACGAGCATTTACTGTGAAGTAAGCCGTGGTGGCCTAGTGGTTTGACCTATCGCTCTCAAGCAGAGGGTCGTGGGTTCGAACCCGGCTCGCACCTCTGAGTTTTTCGGGAATTCATGTGCGGAATTACATTTGAAATTTACCACGAGCTTTGCGGTGAAGGAAAACATCGTGAGGAAACCTGCACAAACCTGCGAAGCGATTCAATGGTGCGTGTGAAGTTCCCAATCCGCACTGGGCCCGCGTGGGAACTATGGCCCAAGCCCTCTTGTTCTGAGAGGAGGCCTGTGCCCATCAGTGGGACGTATATAGGCTGGGATGATTTACTGTGAAGGAAAACATCGTGACGAAACCTATATAACCTGCGAAGGAATCCAATGCAGTGTGTGAAGTTCTCAATCCGCGTAGGGCCCGCGTGGGAACTACGGGCCAAGCCCTCTCACACTGAGAGGAGGCCTGTGCCCAACAGTGGGCTGATGGTTTGGATGGTGTATACACTGATAATCCTAATAATAATTATTATAAATGCGAGTATGAAGAACGCTTTTGCGAAATGTGAAAGACATTTTTAGTCAGACTGAATTTAGCCAAAACCTTGGCATTATAATAAATAAATGCCAAGGAGGAGGTAATAATGCCGGTGATCGAACCCGGGACCTCAAGCTTCGTAGTCAAATTCTCTAACCACTTGGCCATCCGGTCAATGCGAAAGTTTGTATGTGTGTGTATAGAATGGAAAACGTTTTTGCAAAATGTGAAAGACATATTTCAGACAAAGACTGAATTTAGCCAAAACCTTGGCATTGTGTAAGTCTAGAGCCTAAAGCTATTAGTTTCAAATAGACAGGCTTTTAGTGCTCGTCTGGTCTAGATGGAGACTAGTGCATTAGTTGGATCGATGAATTGGAGTTAGTGTTCAGTAAAGGCTGACCAGAATTATAAAAAAACCTCGCCATATTGCGGAAAACCAATAGAACTAATTTCTTGCACTGGCAACACTAAATTCAAATGTCATCTGTCTGTATATTGCTGTCAAAGTTTAACGTTGTTTGCGCGTGGTATTTTAGTGTTATTTTGTGTTTTTGTGCGTTAAAATGCCGAAGATAGATATCATAGCCTCGAAAGGAAAATAATTCACAATGCAAAAAAAGTATTTGTCATAGAAAAAGTCTAAAGGAATGATAAAATATATAAAATATTCCTTATTATAAAATAACATCTCTGACACCGTTGTCAATAGGACTGATAGGTACCGTATAGTAAGTGTAAAGAATGTTGCAATATAAAACGTAGAAGTGCTGCCCTCGCGTCAGGTTTTTTATATTCCTGGTCAGCCTTTAAATGTTGAAATTCTGATTATCTCATTTAAAGAGTAAACACGTCATGAACGGTTAAGGAGTCGAAACTTAAGATTAATCTAAACGTAAATAAATATAGCAGTCATATTAAATACACAGATATATAGGTATTATATACTGATGAAGGTGATGATGACGACAGTGGCGATGTTGATATTGATGATATTAAAGTTACTAGAGTTTAACCGCGGCTTCGCACGCGTAAGCAATTCAGTTCCGGGATTTTATAAATTTTCCCTGGGAATTCCCAAACTTTATATCGTGGTCTTCATTGACGTTGTACTAAAAACGACTGTACAAAATTTCATGACTCTAAATCACTCCCTTATATGACCTCCTCCCCCCGATTCCCTCGCCCGTAAACATAAATTTCCTTCTTGCTCTAGCACATACCAGTCTTATAAATGTATTATTTAAGTTTATAAAAATTAACAAACTATGTTTGTAGGTAGTTTAACAAAATTTATGTTTGTGTTGTTTATTTTAGGTTCTCATCCGAGTACTGAACGCCGAAGCTACCGTACAACGGCCAACCGATAGTGTCTTTTCAATCTCGACATTGGCGGAATCATCGATAGTATCGATGGAGCTATATTTTTTCTAAAAATTGAATTGAAATATGACTCTAAATCCAGCGGTTGATATTTCAAGATTTTATCCCTATCCCGGGAATACCGGGATAAAAAACCTATGTGTTATTCCAGATGACCAGCTATCTACAAATTTCATCCAAATTCGTCCAGCCGTAAGCGTGAAGGAGTAACAAACATACACACACACAAACTTTCGCATTTATAATATTAGTAGGAAGTAGGATGATGTTGTCAAAAATAAAACTACATCTGTTTCTAAACAGTTTACTGAATGTCCCTCAAGCCAGCACCATCCTTCCTTTCTTGTCGACGATGCCAACGCGCTGCATCCAGCCGATGAACGCCCGGTTGTTCTGCACTTCAGCTTTCTTGTTGCCGACACAGTCCGCAAGAGGACGCCGTTGCCACACTGCAACAAAACAACTGCTACTAAACGAAATCGAAATTAGAATACGTCCTACTTTATATTATAAATGCGAAAGTTTGTGTGTGTATGTTTGTTACTGGACGCATTTGGATGAAATTTGGTACGTGGATAGCTGGACATCTGGAATATCACATAGGCTACTTTTTATCTCGACATTCCCACTGGATAGGGATAAATTCTTGAAATTTCAACCGCTGGGTTTTGAGTCATGTCATGAAATTTTGTACAGTTGTTCTACCTCAATGTACCATTAGCCAAATAAGTGGTCTATAAATTTATAAACAAGTTGTATTATGAATACGTCGCTAAAGTCGAACTTTCAAGTTGACAGACACGTCTATTGTCATTATTGTTTTATGGCATGCAAACGATTATCAACTTTAGGGTGGTAGACCACATATTTGGCTGATGGTACAAACCTCAATGAAGATCATAATATAAGTTTTGGGATTTCCCAGGGGAATTTTGTAAAATCCCGGGGTTTCCATTCTAACTACTAAATCGAATAGTTTACGCGTGCGAAGCCGCGGGTAAACAGTAGTTTTTATATAAGAGAAGGCAAAAGAGCATGAAGGTCACCTGATGGGAAGCAATCACCGCTTCCCATGGACACCTGCCAACACGAGGGATGTCACAGGTGTGTTGCCGGCCTGAGAGACTGATATGCTCGTTTTTTAAAGATCCCTGACGATAAAAGCGAAGCTGATGATACTGGTAATGATCACTATGGTGATGATAATGTTAGAAATGATGTTACCTGAGCCAGTGCTGCAGGAGTGCAGATCCAGCTGGCAATGATTCAGGAACACGCGCGCCTGCTGGCTCAGGGCGGCTGTGATGGTGATGGCGCACTCCGGCGTGTAGTCGTCAGGACAGTGCACGGGGCAGGGGTGCGAGCACGGGGAGCCATCCACACCTGTGGACAGGGCCCTGCGGGATGCAAGGGGGAAGTTAATGTCTACAGGCCTGAAACTACGTGAAGCTCACTCATCCCACTAATATAATAAATTTTGTAAGTCTGTTTGTTTGTTACCTCATCACTCATCACGTCTAAGCCACTGAACTGATTTAGATGAAATTCGGTATACAGGTAGTTTGAATCCCGGGGAAGGACTTAGAATAGTTTTTATCACGGAAAATTGCATAGTTCCCGCGGGATAGAGATAAACGAATTCTACTCAGGCAGAGTCACAAGCAACAGGTTATTATTGCAATAAACAGGATAACTCACGACTTTAAGCTAGTTAAGCTCGACATGTTCGGGCTAATTTATAAACCCTTCATCACTGCGCGCCACTTTGCACAACCAGAGCGAGTAGAGTGGTGGCGCGCAGTGCACGTTTTGCAGCAACCGCCTTAGTGTGTACTCCGAGACGAATCAGCCTGAACGAAACCTGTCAATCTTAATTCGATTAAAGACGTGAGTTATCCGGTATTTTCACTACGTCTTCAGGCTTTGGTATTTCAACAAGCTTTTCAACTACTAAATGATCGATGTTCTGAGTGAATACTCAAGTTTATCAGCACCTTAAGAGCATTCACACGGCCAACAAATGGGTCGAAATTCTTCTCGTTGTCTTTATTTCTAACCACTGTCACGAAATTGTCTGTCTTCTAACTCACAAATAAAAAAATGTGGTGCCGTTGTTCGTCCTTTCGGTATAACACTATGTCCCACACAAAAAATCTACTCCATCACTTTTTTCGGGACTAAAGCACGACGACAAGAATTTTGACCCAAACAACCTTCTCGACGCCATCATCCTCCTGGTCTCCCTGGGCGGTTCCTCCTCCCGTCTCCCAGTGGCAGCCGGGGACGGGGGTCGCGGGAGGAACGTGGGCGGGTCCGGGCGGCGCGGGTAGTGGCTGCCGACGGTAGCGCACTTCTCGCGAGGGGCTACGGTATACCCTGGGGGAAGAAGTCATTTTAGTCTAGTCTAGTATTAACATTTAGGACTCAAATATTTAAGACAACCGCGCAGTCTAAGAAAGAAAGAAAGAAATAAATTTATTCACAACACAGCAATAGACAACACTTCACAAGACACAACAATATTATTAAGTACGACAGCATAGATTGGTAGTAAGATATGTGTCATTGCGGTTGTAAATGGGACACTGGCTCAGCACCTCAAATATCGGCCTTGGAGCAGACGTATGAATGGCAGATGGATATGGAGGCCAAATCTTTGGTGTGTGAGCTGCGCCATAGACTGGGACGACCGCCGACTCCAGGTGGTACCTGGTTCAGCAAATAGCGCTGGCCATACAGCAGGGAAATGCTTCTGGGGTTATGGGCACTTTTGAGCCGAGTTACCCGGCGCGGGTGCGACGCGGAATGGTGGTTTTTAGTTTTAAGTTTATTTAGTTTTTTTCATTTAATTTGATTTTGTATCGTTTTCGTTATTTTTTTATTTGAATTGAAATTTGACTTGGGTATAAAATAACCGCCCAGTAATCGCCCATAATAATATGAAACAGTAAGAAATTAATCACTCGGGGAAAATGTTTTCGGCGAAAAATTGGAGAACCATCGAATATGTGTAAATAAATGTTTATATCTCACTCGCTCTTTCTATTTAATCAGATATTTCATAAGATTTTAGAGTACCTAAAATTACTTGTATCGTAATCAGCCCCTGTATTGGTACATTAAAACTTACTGTTGTACTCATAACTGAAGCCACAATTGACCTTCCTGAAGTAACAGTCGTTTAGGAAGAGCCGGTATCTTGGCTTCTTCTGCTCCAGCCTGACCCCGCAGACCGCGGCCAGCGTGTGGTCGCAGTTCAGGTTCCTGCAGTCCAGAGGTGCTGCTGCTTCTTTGACCTCCTTGAGGTTTATTTTAGCCTGTGAACATGCTAGTATCGTTTTACTGAAACAGTGGCTCAGGATTATCTAGGATAGATCAGAAACGCATTATAGAAGCCAATATCGTTACTGACAGTACCCGGCGGTAAAGATTGCACATCGGTCTTCGGAAAAAGACAATTGGCTGTTCACGATGATTTCCGAACACTGGCGACCGTCCATCAAACATCGTATTTATTAAGTGACGTTTTATATCAAATAAATACTGCACCTTTATGGAATTAATTAGTTTACGTCAAATTAATGTAAACTTCGGATAACTATAGAGAGCTGCTGCAACTGGTTGCAACTACTAGAAAAAGGATAGTTCCCTCTTTTTCCTAAAGATGCCATCGTACAACTTAAGGTTTTGGGGGTTTCAACAACTCTTTATTATACATATTATATTTTCATCTAAATGCGTCCATAGTAGTCCATACTCTATTGCACCTGTACAACGACTGACAAACGTCACATAAGTAGAGTGTGACAACGCTCTACGAAGCCGAAATTAGCCGAGTCTCTTTCCAAAGACCGATGTGCAATCTTTATGGCCAGGTACTGTACAGTCAACGTCATAAATAAGTGATCATTTCTGTACCTTGTCGCTTTCAGTCGTTACACAATTTCGTATGGCTTTTCAAACATGACGTTAAAGTGACAAGGTACAAAAGTGATCACTTATTTATGACGTTGACTGTACATACAGCCCTTACTTTTATATATATGACATGCATATACATTTTTAATACGGTTAGGCTGCTTCCATTAAAATATTATAATGTTTGGTTTACTCACCTCTTCTTCTTTCTTGATATTCTGTTCCATATTTTCGTTGTTTTTGCCCGATATGAAGAGTATGCCTTCATTTGGAGATTCTAGAACATGTTCAAACAGAACTATAAATATGAAGTCGTCATCATCATTCCAGCTACACCCACGTCCCACTGCTGGGCACAACAATCCTCTCAGAACGAGAGGGCTTGGGTGTACTTTCAATTTTTGTATTTGATTTTAGGGTGAAGAGCACGAATCATTCATCTAGATCTGTTATTTTGTGGTTAAACAATTTTTTTTTATTTGTCTGGATGGCAAGCGAGCAAGTGGGTCTCCTGATGGTAAGAGATCACCACCGCCCATAAACATCTGCAACACCAGATTCAGATGCGTTGCCAACCTAAAGGCCTAAGATGGGATACCTCAAGTGCCAGTAATTTCACCGGCTGTCTGCTTCACGGCAGGATTAGCGAGCAAGATGGTGGTAGCAATCCGGGCGGACCTTGCACAAGGTCCTACCACCTGCAAAACAATGATTTCACGTTACTTGTTTAACTTCAACAAACTACAACTAAAACATATTAAACAATCCAAAAAAGAAATACTGGAGCCGAGGATCGAACCCGGGTCTTCATTAATCCGGTATGTTGCTACCATGTACAGACACTAGCACCAATATCTGACACAACACAGCGTGCATACCTGATGCGACTCTAGGTATTTAGAAAGAAGAAAAAAAGAAAGAAGATATTTATTCACATTGACAAAGACACAAACACACCAAAATAAAAAATAAAAATGAAACAACACAAAAAAATACAAAAATGAAAATACACGCGGTGTGTGTGTCCCCGCGAAAGTGAAACGGCCGCTGACTCAGCATTATAGTGAGGCTTTAGACGCCTGCAGCGCTGATTTTCCGTCAGAACCGTCTGACTTACGGAACGATGCACAAATATCCTACTTATCCTACTTATCGACGCACACTGTCTGTTTGTATCGGAGTAAACGAGAGCCCACTGTCGCTGTAACTGAGCAGCCGGGTTTTAGATGATCATCCCAGCCTATATACGTCCCACTGCTGGGCACAGGCCTCCTCTCAGAACAAGAGGGCTTGGGCCATAGTTCCCACGCGGGTGCAGTGCGGATTGGGAACTTCACACGCACCATTGAATTGCTTCGCAGGTTTGTGCAGGTTTCCTCACGATGTTTTCCTTCACCGCAAAGCTAAATTTCAAATGTAATTCCGCACATGAATTTCGAAAAACTCAGAGATGCGAGCCGGGGTTTGAACCCACGACCCTCTGTTTGAGAGGCGATAGGTCAAACCACTAGGCCACCACGGCTTTTTCAATAAATAAATATTGAAATAAAAAAAGTATGGATTATTTATGAAATATGACTCGTTAGCGGTTTAGGTATGAATATGATCACTTCATGTTTTTAATTGCAGACTCATATGTCTAAAAAATAAAGACATAGAACCGTTTAAAGATGATTTTAAGACCAATCTTTCCATTTTTTTTTATCGAGCCGATTTTGTCCAATTATGTATCGAGTCCGTCCACGGTCTTTGAAATATGATGAATATTAAATTTTTTTTTTGATGCGCTAGAACAAATAGTTTTTCTTAAAAAACTTCAACAAAATTAGGTCTTGTCAGCCTCTTAAATATTATAAATGCGAAAGTTTGTGACGACTACCTACTATCTTACTACCTATCTATACTATCCTACTTAATTGCACTTGACTTGCACTTCAATCCTTCTATGGAACTCTCTTCCCCTAGATGTGAGGAAAGCTAAATCTCTTCCTATTTTCAAAAATTTCGTCAAAGCTCACTTCTTGACACTGCCTTCTTAGCTCTGTCCTCAGTCTTTCTGTGTTTATCTATTTTATTTCCTAATTTCTTATCCTTTTTCTCCCATTGCGGCCTTATTGTTAATTTATATTGCTGTTTTATGTTAGTGGTTTATGTATTGTATAGTATTGCATGTTTGTATTTATACAGTTGTTTCATTTGTATTTATTTTAATGTTATTGATTTTTTGTTTGTTTTTATTTTCTGTTTCTGTTTCCGCCACCTATTTTTGTAACATATATAATTTCTTGTACCCAAATGGTTGTCTGGAAGAGATCGCTTTTAAGCGATAAGATCGCCTATTGTCTACCGTGAATCTAGGTGTTTATATTATAAGTTTTTTTTACTGCTTTATGGTGTGCAATAAAGAATATTTGTATTGTATTGTATTGTAATAATATTGTTGTGTCTTGTGTAGTGTTGTCTATTGTTGTGTTGTGAATAAATGTATTTCTTTCTTTCTTTATCCTGCTCAATTCACGTATGCCACAGGGCTCCTCACAAGATAAGACACCTTTACCCATCACTCACCAGTCTCCGCCTGCACAACCCTATCGTTGATAATGTCTCCAATGGTATGCTTCTCCATGACATCTTTAACTCTAAACTCTCGCTCCCTCTCTCGGTTGCTCCGTCTCGCGTACTCTCCGCCATCTCGGTTCCCGCTGGGAATGAACACCACTTCCTCGGGACCTTCCGTTGGTTCGTTCTGGACCTAGTCACGAAAGGAAAGCTTGTACAGTCAACGTCATAATAAGTGATCACTTTTGTACCTTGTCAGTTTAACGTCATGTTTGAAAATCCATACGAAATTGTGTAACGACTGAATGCGACAAGGTACAGAAATGATCACTTATTTATGACGTTGCTCACAAGTTTATGAATTTGATTGTACTAGGCAACGAAGTTCCTTCGCGGGTTGTGTGGGTTCCTCACGATGTTTTCCTTCACCGTAAAGCTCTTGGTAAACTTTGGTTGTAACTTCGCACATGAATTTCGAAAAAATCATAGGTGCTAAACCTATACCGGTTACCTTTACGTTACTATGCTCCAAGTAGTCCGAGTCAGTATCACTCATCACCACCACTTTCTCATCGGTACGCTCTGTACCAGTGTCGGTACCACTTTTCGGTACCGGTACCGGGCGTACCGCCTCCGCGTGCCCCTCATACGTCACGACGATGTCTGTGTCGTTGCGTGCGACGTGTGCGCAGCGTGTTCCGGTCACCACGACGAGCAAGATGTACCACATTGTGCGAGTGAGTGGGAGAGAATGGCGCTGGTGGATTGGTATGGTTGGCAGAAAAAAAGACTGCTTTAAAAATATTTTGAACTAGCTGTTGCCCGCGACTCTATCCGCGGCGAATTCGTTTATCGCTATCCCGCGGGAACTGTACATTTTTCCGGGATAAAACTATTCTATGTCCCGGGGAAGGTCCCGGGACCCAAGCTTCAGCGGTTTAAGAGTGAACGAATATGTAACAAACAAACAGATTTGCAAACTTTCGCATTTGTTTTTTTAGTGGTGAAATAATCAAATGTCAACATGAGAAGTGATAAAATGGTGTATGACATCAAAACGAATGCACGAATCGTGTAACTATATTAAAGACTTTATTTATTTATGTTAGGAAGACAAGTAGCTTGAAATAAAACATAGTATAAAAGACATAAAAATATTACAATAGCTACATAAGAAACATAACATGCTGCTCAGGCAGACAACAAACTAAATATGAAAGCATACACCTTATTATATTAAAGCACATGAACAAAAATATTATAGGATTAAAATACAATTGTACTAATTCAATATGAATTAATAAAAACATTTATCGACAGCGGTTCAATTGCTAACATTACACTTCTCCTTCAGTGTAGTGTTTCGGTGAAATTACTGGCACTTGAGGTATCCCATCTTAGGCCTCTAGGTTGGCAACGCATCTGCAATCCCCCTGGTGTTGCAGTTGTTTATGGGCGGTGGTGATCTCTTACCACCAGGAGACCCACTTGCTCGTTTGCCATCCAGTCGAATAAAAAAAAAAAAATATATATATAATATACAAGAATTGCTCGTTCACAGGTATTAGATTAGATAGATAGATAAATAATATAGATAGTTTTTTTTTTGTTTGACTGGATGGCAAACGAGCAAGTGGGTCTCCTGATGGCAAGAGATCACCACCGCCATAAACAACTGCAACACCAGGGGGATTGCAGATGCGTTGCCAACCTAGAGGCCTAAGATGGGATACCTCAAGTGCCAGTAATTTCACCGGCTGTCTTACTCTCCACGCCGAAACACAACAGTGCAAGCACTGCTGCTTCACAGCAGGATTAGCGAGCAAGATGGTGGTAGCAATCCGGGTGGACCTTGCACAAGGTCCTACCACCTGCATATAATCAGAATCTCGGAAACGCCTGCAAAAATTTCGATGAAATTTGGTATGTGGGGTTTTCGGGGATGACAAATCAATGTTGCTTGGTCTCTGGGAAAACGCTTATTGTCGAGTTTTAGCCCTAGCAAAGCTCGGTCGCCCGCCCAGGTACTTTACACCATATAATACAGTATACACCGTACATGGCTTATGTTAATCCATACTAATATTATAAATGCGAAAGTAACTCTGTCTGTCTGTCTGTCTGTCTGTTACGCTTTCACGTCGAAACGACTGAACCGATTTTGATGAAATTTGGTACATAGGTAGTTTGAACCCCAAGGATCAACATAGGATACCATTTATTCTGGTAGAGGGCGCCACCGCGCGATAACCTAGATCCGCGCAGACGAAGTCGCGGGCATAAGCTAGTTTATTATAATTATTAACAAAATGATTATCACGCGCCCAAGACATGACGGAAAGACAATATGGCTTCCATGTAATTGAATCGTAATCAAAGGGCCGCAATAAATCCCCCAGACCCCGGGGCCGGGGGTCGCTAATTGACACTTCGCAGACCCGTCGGGTCCTCATTCGTTGACCGCAAATCGTTACTCTTTTTGATTTGGGGAATATTTTTTTTGCATCCTTCTTTTAACATCTGACGCAAAACAGAGATACCTACGTATGTATGTATTAACTACTACATTTTACCCGCGGCTTCGCACGCGTAAACTATTTGGTGTGGTAGTTACATAAACAAATTCCAGGATATTACAAAATTCCCCTGGGAAATCCCAAAATTTATATCGTGATCTTCATTAAGTTTGTGTTAAGAACAACTGTACAAAATTTCATGTCTCTAAACCCAGCAGTTGAAATTTCATGATTTTATTCCTATCCCGTGGGCATATCGGGATAAAAAGTATCCTATCCAGGTTATATTCTAACTTTTTACCAAATTTCATCCAAATCCGTCCAGCCGTTTTAGCGTGAAAGAGTAACAAACATACTCACTCACTCACTCACAAACTTTCACATTTATAATATTAGTAGGAAGTAGGATTTATTTGTAAGAAAGAAAATAAACAAAATATAATTGTCAAACTTTCAGATACTTGCATTTGGGGTAATGTTTTAATGTTTATTTGAGTACAAACGGTACAATGGGGCTAATTACAAATGAAATTACAAAATTATAATATATGTATCGATTTTTATGTTTTTTTATGTTACATAAAAGTGAGTTTCTTTCCATCCTTTTTAGTTATGTTTTATTAAAATCAGTTCCATTAAATATAGCTTGATACCTCCACGCGCTCCTGAGATAAAGGGTTCTTGACAGATGGAGAGAGAGAGAGAGAGAGACAGATACAATGTTTTTTTACGGCTAATTTCAAAATAATGTACTATCGCGTATAAATTTCCGAGAGACCCCGTTTAGGAAGCTGTCAAACCACTAAGAATGTTTTCTTTTTACCCGATTGCCCGAAGGAGGGTATGATTTCCGAGCGCATGTATTTTTTCAAAATCATATTTTTCTTCCTCATGTAAAGGACAGGTATAAAAGTAAACTTTTCAAGGGATAATTCCAACATTTTACCGCTTCCCGTAGTTTCAGAATTTCCCCTTTTCACAACGTTTTTCCGAGATAAAATAACAGGTGCCGTATTCATATCGCGATCGCATACTTTTCCTGTCCGTACATTGAAAAGAACAAAAGGCAATGTTTTGAAATTCGTTCGTTTTACGCAATAGTTGGTTTGACAAGGATTTTTTCTCATTTCATTTGTAGCAACTGGCAGAAAAACATGATAAGAATCTCTTTCAACTGTGTAACTGAGCTGAGTATCCCATCCCATAGAATATGCCAGTTCATGTGATTATTTCGAGTAAAATCACGTGTAAATGCTAGTACCTACTTACGCTAAACTCTACATAAATACTCGTTGAATATCTAAAACAACAAAAATGCAAAGAATAATGTACACGAAAATCTGCTTTCCCGGTTAGTGGCGCCATCTCTTAGAGAGTCGATGTACTAAGTGGCACACTGGTAAACTATCCACAGGGAGCCCGGTAGCGCTTTTACAGGAATCTTAGAGCCGCGTGAAGGATTTTATAGATGGCGCTGGACGCAATTTTACTAGAAAAGGCGAAAGTGACCTACAAAAGGACGATATGACTGACTGCGATGCACATTTTTAGAATATTATAACACCACTGTACTTATTCAGCCACATTTAAGTAATATACGATTCATTCCATTATATTAAACTAGATTTTGTCCGCGGCTTCGTACGCATACAGTACCTAATCCATTGAAATTCCAACACTAAATTCTTATGGGTAATAATAATGGGTGAGGCACAAATCTGCGAAGCAGACCAATTGGCGTGCATGAATTTCCCAATCCGCACTGGGCCCGCGTGGTAACTGCGTCCCAAGCCCTCTCGTTCTATGAGGAGGCCTGAGCCCAGCAGTGGGACGCATATAGGATGGGATGATGATTTTTGGATTTCACGTCCAGCTAATTGGCATTGTTCGCAACTCGGCAGCTTGGTTTGTAAACCCCTCGTTTGCGAAAACTAAAAAAAAATACTGCATTCTAGTCTCTTTTTAACCCCTGCCTGACGCAAAAAGAGGGGTGTTATAAGTTTGGCCACTATGTTTGTCTGTGGCACTGTAGCTCTTAACGGGTGAACCGATTTGAATCAGGATTTTTTTTATTTGGAAGCAGGTTTTCTAGCGATAGTTCTTAGACATGTTTTATCACAATTGCTTCAGCCGTTTTTGAGATATTGAACTTTGAAGTGACAAAGTCGGGGTTTTCCAACTTTTTGTTAGTTAGGTTATGTTCTAATAAGTACAATTTCTGCTGATTTAAATAAAAAAAGTACCCTTAAATTTGGTACTGATCGATATCAAACACAGACGAAGGGACAATGCAGATATATTATGTTTATGTGTATGGTTTTTTTTTTTATATAAATACTTTTGTGTGTTACCCTTCCCGTACTGTGTAAAACGTGCCGCGAGACGGGCGCAGGCTGAAAATCAGCGCCGCCGGTTGTCGACCGGCAGCATGTGAATGCTGAGCTTGAGCCTATTGCCACATATTTGTAACGTGTCTGTTGTTTTTATTTTTTGTGTTTTGTTATGTTCAGTGTAATTCTTTTTTAATGTGGCAATAAATGTCTTTTTATTTATTTATTTATTTTATTATTTGAACAAATAATAAAAATTCTTGCAATTATTCTCTAATACCGGGTGTGGCCTGTAATACGAGCAAAAAATTAAAACATAGATCGTCCTCGTCAAACTGAACAACAAACAGCGACTTAAAATAATGGGGTCTTTGAATTTTCCCTTTTTCATACAAATTAAATACTGCTATCAATGTACGCCATCCTAGAACACAACTGACGTCGCCTGTCACGCTACAAACATCAAGCATTTTGCTTTACTTTACATTGCTTCTTCGAATAAACTTAAAAGTATAATAAAAAGAAAAAATAAAACTAATAATTTTTAAAAGTCGCTAAACTAATGTTATTCAGTTTGAAGAGGACAATCTTTGTTTTAATTTTTTGCTCGTATTACAGGCGACACCCGGTATAATAACAAGTACAAGCAAAGTATGCTTATTTAACAGTTGTCGTTTATAGTCTCTATTAGATAATTCGAAGCGACCGAGGTGGTCAAAAATATCGATACATTAACTCTAATACCCTAATAATAAAGTGCATGTTACCGACTTTTAACCACCTGGGCCGCTCCGTGATTATCTGGTGGCGACTCAAAGTCAAAGTCAAAATATCTTTATTCAATTTAGGCTTACGTTTTAAACATTCGTGATTTTCTCTCATAGTCAAAAAACCACAAACAGGACTTATCACGCTAAAACACACGAGTAATATTTACCCCGACGTTTCGACCACATTACAGCGGCCATGGTTAAGAGTAGATCGTAGTGTGGGTTGTAAAGTCTGCTTAGCAGCGCACTTGATCACAAATAGTACCGGCACTCGTATCTCGAACTCGCCTCGACTCGTGTTTTCGCGTGATGAGTCTTGTGGTATTTTGACTATGTCCCTGGATATTGTTGTTAATTGGTGTCAATTGTCCCGTGATACTTTCTGTATTCAATTCCACTGGCACCTGTTTCACGGAGCGAAGCCACGGGTAGAAGGTAGTGGTTTCCTTGGAGTCACTTGTTACCGAAAACTCTGACCCTCGCCGTCGCTCGTGGCGGCGCCGGCTACGCTCGTTACCGCGTGTAGCGCGCCGCGGCGCCACCGCCCGCACGGCACGACACGTCACTCACGTCAGCGCCATCATCATCGCAGCCTGTACGTTCCACCTTTGACCACAAGCCTCTCAGAATGAAAAGGCTGGGGCTGGGCTTGTAACCAATGAGGGCTATCGCGTATGAATTCGCCGCTAGAGGCGCTAGTGTAGCGTGAGGTCTCCGAAATGTCAAATCTTGTAGTTAATAGGTGAGCTAAGCGGGTTTATTTAGAATTAGAATAATTTTGTGAACATTTTGCATTACCTGAAATTAATTATGGCAATTATGCGTTACGGGGCAATGAATGTCTGTGTTTTAAGACAGTTTTGTCTTTCGGAAACTTTTGTCCTCCCTTTTTTCCGAACAAAACGGGACTACGCAACACTTTGGTTGCTCGATATTTTTATGGTATGGTTTTAAGGTGTATTCAATATGATTTTAATCTAAACTTTGTTTTCACGCCCGTAATAACACCCACACTTAAAAACCTCACGCAACAGTGGCGCCATCTGGAAAGACAAAGAACGATAGCCCTCATTCATTTAATGTAGACAGAATTTATAATAATGAACTAAAAGAATTTCTTTGCTCACCCGCGACCTTATGATAGCTAAGTTTATGCAAGGTATGCGTGTTCATGCAGTTCCTCCACCTCCACACTGTTAGAATCAAATCATTCTTTATTAGACTCGGATTCGTATGAAGTGTTACATTATTGCGGCAAGGGGTTTCGTCTCGATGTTCTTGAATGCATGAAGATAATTAGGTACAATAGTATGGGGTCTATTACTAGACTATTAGGTAATGAGCTGTACCACTACCATCAGTTTACAGTGACCGTACTCGATAGCGACGGCGTAAATTATTTGTAGAGGCGCTGTACAATTCTCCATACAAATAATTTACGCCGTCGCTATCGAGTACCACAGATAAATTTAGTATCATCTCCTTTGCTGCGGCCTGGATCTAATTTCAGCAATGGCAGTTAATAAAACACGCCTTGACAGTAAGGAAATAAAAATTCAAGGTAGTTTTATAGGAGGATTAAAATTAATTAATGATAATAATAATATATTTATTTGCATAGAATATGGTTACATAATATTATTATGGTTGTTATAGGTATACAATTTGATGTCCAGGCATATTCTGCTGTACATGCAACATACAAATATCAAATATTTATATCTTGATTATGAAAACAAGTAGCACCTGTGAGTTTGGTCCTTAGAATGACTCAAACCCATAAACAACCGGCACAGCATCGCCCCGTCCCGTCCTCGACAACGGGCACGGACCTCGCCCACGGCGTACAATTTGAACAAGCCCCAATTCTTGGTATGTTTAACAGAAATTCCCTTTGAATGTAGCGAAAAAGTTAATAAGGTCTTGTCTTGTCATGTTGTTATAGCGAGAGCTTCATTTGTATGGTAGGAGAACATCGCACCGGTATTCTTACATTGCTGCATGTACTTCTGTGGTTTTATAAGTGATCTAACATTGCCGGAAATGTAGTAGGACTCTCTTCATAATTCACGTTCTCTAAAAATGTGGATGCCAAAAGGTATTAACTATTAACGTATAGATTTAATGTGGACTATTCTAAGTATATATATACTCGTACCTACTTAGTTATAATTTGTGAGGCTATATCATAAATATAAACGGTTATTTAACGAGACTAATATAGACGGGAGTATCATTTAATTTCGTCTAAAAAGCAGCTGGTCTATGTAGTAAATGGTCTAAGAAGCAACTGGTCTAATTAACAACTGGTCTAAGTAGTAACTGGTGTAAAATTCATCGAAAATTGAAATATGGATGAACAAAAAAAAAACAGAAAAAGAGACCAGAGCTGGGAATCGAACCCAGGTCCTCAGTATTCCGTGCTGCGTGCCATACCCCTACACCACCACTGACAGGAGTCTAGACACAAATTTCTCCCATGCACCACACATTTCAGCCTGCTTTTTTCTTTGTCACTTAAGCAGCGGCACTAGCGACTTGGATTTCACGGGATGACCGTAAAAGTAATAAAGTACTCTAAAACCAATGTTAATGGTGTAAAATGGTGTAAAAGCTCTTAAATGTCACGTGACTCGCGCCTTGACGCAACTCT
This sequence comes from Choristoneura fumiferana, assembly GCF_025370935.1. Taxonomy (NCBI): domain Eukaryota; kingdom Metazoa; phylum Arthropoda; class Insecta; order Lepidoptera; family Tortricidae; genus Choristoneura; species Choristoneura fumiferana. The sequence continues at coordinate 6,115,904 of NC_133501.1, read as the reverse complement.
AACTTAACCGTACTTATGTTTTTTCAAGTTTTCAACAAAAAACAAATCGGAACCAGCTGCTTTATAGACCACTTGCTACTTAGACAAGTTGGTACTTAGACCATCTGCTTTTTAGACTAAGTGATACTATACAGGGAGGCTCATTTAGAGGTCAGTATGGGAAAGTCTGAAACTATAAGACATACGAAGATCTGTTCTTAGGAACCATGTCATCGATTTTAGTGACAAGAAAAACTGCATTTAAACATTAAAAAAACTTGTTAAAAATTAAACATTAAAAAATAGAATATTTGTATTTGTATTGTATGGTTTGTATTTGTATTTGTTGGTCATAAGCAATAAATGTTACTATGAAACACCATAATATCTAGAAAAAATAAAAGGCATTGTTTTCATATTCTTTAATAATGAAAGTTTTATTTTTCAAATCGTCCGGGGTCGATTTCCGAGTTGAGTACAAGTTTTTTTTAATGTATGAATGCAAGTTTTTCTTGTTACTAAAATCGATGAGATGGTTCTTAAGAACAGATCTTCGTATGCCTTATAGTTTCAGATTTTCCCAAACTGACCGATCTAAATGAGCCACCCTGTATAATGTAGGTAGTCGGAGTTTAAAAATAATAAATGGTCTCCAAAATTATAACCATGTACTCCCAAGGGACTTTAGTTCATGAGCCATCATGGAATCATTTCATAATAAACGTCAGTGACATCGCATTAATTAACAAGGAAAATCGTAACTAATGACTTTTCCTTTGAAAAAATTCCATGGTTACTCATGAAATAAAGTCATTGACCGTACATAATGTAATCATCAAGACTTCGGTATCTTACTCTTATTTTGTACATAGAAAATATTAAACGACTAATTCGTAACCATGTTTAACTAAAATTAACGCCAATTCTATTCATAACCTAAACTGTGAAATTTAATAGAATTTCGGACTTTTCTAAGATGTAATATTTGTTTCAGACGCTGAGCGCTGCGCCCGCGCCGTCTGCCGCCAGTAAAGGCAAGTAATTTAATGTACCATCAGCCAAATAAGTGGTCTATCAATTTTTAAACAAGTTCCTACCAAATGAATATGTCGCTAAAGTCGAACTTTCAAGTTGACAGACACGTCTATTGGCATTATTGTTTTATGACATGCAAACTCCGACTCGCACTTGGCCAGTTTTTTTTACAATGTTAAGTACCTAGGTAATTCATTCCATACATCAACATCTATGTACCTTACGCACTAGACTGACTGTTTGGAACAAAACGCGCGGCGAATCAATCACCAATATTACTTTGACACAACCCCTGTCACGGACGTCAACAAACTTAGTCAAACCGTCGGCGACAACGTCACGTCACTTAAAGTCAAGAGGGATAATCAAACATAATGCACAGCAGCGTAAGGTTGATATTCCACCCATCTTCTTTTGCAGTTAGTGCTCCTTGCCTGCCCCCCGACGAGGTTCATAAAACCGCACTGTGAACCAATTTTGTACGCCGTTTTCATGTAAGAAACATGCAGTCTATATATATATAGATATCGATGATTCCATAGTAGAAACAAATTAGTTCTTTATTCCTCCAGCAATCCAAAATTCCTCAAAAATGAGTAGCCAAATATGAGTAACAAAACATGCCCCTGGGCTAATAAAAAGCTAGTAAATCAATCCCCCATGTAACAAGTTCCAAAATCCGGGTTACCCTTCCGTTGCCATTTAATTGCAGGTACCGGAACCGGCGGATCGATCCGGGGCCGGGGTCTCATTAATTGATCCACAAATCACTGGTTCAGCGCTAACTGCATGCATAACAGTTAAATTTGAACCTTTGCTCGTGTGGCTAACCATGTGGTCCTTGTAGGTGGTGGTTAGTGTAGGTACCTCCCATAGACGTATAGAGGGGTGTTTTTTTTTTCTCATCCAACCCTATTACCCTACCTATTCCCAACCGCAATGACACATACTTTCCTACGTGTTGTCTATTTGTACTTAATACTATTGTTGTGTCTTGTGTTGTGAATAAACTTTCTTTCTTTCTATTGTGTGGGGTATCGTTGGATAGGTCTTTTAAAACCATTAGGGGTTTGCTAAGACGATTTTTCGATTCATTGATTTTTTTCCGAAAAATTCAACTTTAAAATCGCGGGAATTTTGCGGGAAATCAGCAAAGTCCCGCGGGATAGGTATAAACGAATTCTTCGCAGATGAAGTCGCTGGCAAAAGCTAGGTAGTGCATAATTACTTTTACTTTTTTTATATTTTTGCTAGCGTTTTTTTGTCGGGGGTTTTTATAGAGCTATAGGTATTGAACTATGAAATGAAAACGATTTACCGCGTTGGTTAGTTTTTTTTTGTCTATCAGCAACAAATCAAACAAAACAACTTGCCGGTTTGTTTTTTATTACCGGCGCTCACGATATAAAAACACGTTTGTTCTTAATTATCCCTCAAATTGCTGATTTGACGATGGCGGACTGTACAATAGCCCGCGGCCGTACAGTCAGTAAAAAACTCTAATTAACTAAAAAAACAGCCGCCACGAAACGTTGATGGAAAGAAAATATTGCGCGGTAGAAACTTGCCTTATTACGAAGTGCAAAATTCGAACTTCGTGTCTTTCCGTCCCGCTCACGCTTGTTATTTGAAATCAGAGTGAGAGAGACGGTACGATACGAACCTCGATTTTCGAACTTCGGAGTAGGCCCTCAGTCGCGAACAGTGCCGTTTATTGTAGGGGATGGTGGAAACTTTAGTTGTCTCTAGCTTACGTCCCACGCTGGGCACAGGTCTCCTATCAGAACGAGAGGGCCTGGCCCATGTCCCAGATCCTTTACAATACAATACAATGACTCTTTATTGTACACCAGAAATAGTAAGCGATACAGAAAACAGGTATACAGAAAGACTCCAAAAAACAATCTTAATTTGATTTCTTAATAGCGACATCTCTTGTCCGGGTGAGCGGTTAGTTCCGAAGGAGCGTTGACGTCTCTCGATGAGAGCTAAAACATAGATGTCGCTAATGTCGATGCTTAAGTGACTAAGAACGAAAAAAGCAGGCTGAAATGAGACTCTAGACTGTCCAGTGGTGGCGTAGGGGTATGGCACGCAGCACGGAATGCTGAGGACCTGGGTTCGATTCCCAGCGCTGGTCTCTTTTTCTGATTTTTTTCTGTGCATCCATGTTTCAGTTCGTATTTTAATTACAAGGCCTTATCGCTTAAGAGCGATCTCTCCCAGGCATTTTTTTACAGAAAGAAGGAAGGACTAGCTTACAGCAGGTGGTGCATCAACGTAGATCAGAAAATCAAAACGCAACAAAAATACACATCACACATACATACCGGGTGTGGCATGTGATGTAATCGTCCTCGTCAAACTCAACAACATTAGTTCAGCGACTTTTAAAAATAATGGAGTCTTTGAATTTTCCTTTTTTCATTCAAATTAAATACTGCTATCAATGTACGCCGTCCTGGAACACAACAGACGTCGCCTGTCACGCTACAAACATTTTTTTAATAATTACGATGGGACAATGAACTGAAAATTTTTTTCTTTGCTCACCCGCGACCTTTATGATAGCTACGTTTATGCAAGATATGTGTGTTCATGCAGTTCCTCCACCTCCACACTGTAAGAACACACACAAATCACACAAACCCATCTATCACCACCACCACACTACAATGACGCGTTTCGAACTCAACCAGAGCTCATCTTCAGAGCAACCGTTCACCATGCTACCAGATGGTTAGACTCCACAGCACACCTAACATGCATAGCATGGTGAACTAAATACAATGTTTTTTTACAGAATCTACCCAAGTCTAAATCTTCCGCAAAACGTCTAATTTCTAAAATTATACAACAGCTCAAGGCTGCATGTTTAGCACGGTCCTGCAGGACGCGGAAAGGGCGGACTGCGATGAATAAATCTCCTCCGGCCGTGCTTGGCCTGCGGGGTTACCAGACGGAGACACCATTTTGTTTGAAACCTCAAAATGGCGTCTTATTGGTGATTTTACGTCAAAAGAAACATAAAATACATGAAAATAACTTTTAACTCCGGTCCAAAAAGGTGTTGCAAATTATAATTATAAGTTTTACATAAATTTCTTTATGTCTGTGTCTGTTTTTAGTATTTGTTGTTATAGCGGTAACAGAAATACATAATCTGTGAAAATTTCAACTGTCTAACTATCACGGTTCATGAGATACAGCCTGGTAATACACGGACGGACAGCGGTGTCTTAGTAATTGGGTCCCGTTTTCACCCTTTATTGAAATTCAAATTCAAAAACCCCCTTTTCACCCTTTAGGTACGGAACCCTAAAAACGCATCCACCGATATTGACGCCAAACTTTAAACACCCTTCCTTTTTTCGGCGGGGGTTAAAAAGTTATATTTTAAGCTGTTTTCAGTTTCCTCTTTACCCTGGCCTCCCTGCCCTCGTTTAGATGGTTAGATTAACTGATGGAGGGAGGGGGGGGGGGGATAAATGCAGATTCACTGGGATTTGCGTATGAAACGCTGATAAGGCTTTTTGTACAAATTGGCTTGCTCTTCTATTTTCTAGCGTTGTGTGTGGTCTTCATCACTACATTAAAATTAACGCAATTTTGCAGGTGTTAGGACCTTGTGCAAGGTCCGCCCGGATTGCTACCACCATCTTGCTCGTTAATCCTGCCGAAGCAGTAGTGCTTGCACTGTTATGTTTCGGCGTGGAGAGTAAGACAGCCGGTGAAATTACTGGCACCTGAGGTATCCCATCTTAGGCCTCTAGTTTGGCAACGCATCTGCAATACCCCTGATGTTGCAGGTGTCTATGGGCGTGGTGATCTCTTACTTCAGGGACCCAGTTGCTCGTTTGCTAATTTGCTATCGTGTCGAATAAAAAAAATAATAATAAAGAGTTTGAGTTAGAGGACTAGTCTTAAGCCGTGGCTTTGCTCATATAGCCGTTTTAGTTAGGCATTCAAATTAAACTATAATAAATCCGGATACGGCTGCGCTTTGACCAATAATGTGCGTGTGTTGCAAATAATGTGTTTTTCTTGAACCAGTAGAAACGCTTCATTCACCTCGTCTGGCGCCGCTCAGCTGTTTCCACCAGAGCTTGGCTTGGATTATACATCTTTGGTGAACGCCCTGACCACTGGTAGCTTGGGCCCTGCCCCGCTACCGGCGGCAAACTAGGTTAGGTTTTTATAATATATTTTATTTAGTTTGTACTTTTTTTAACGCCCGACGCAAAAAGAGGGGTGTTATAAGTTTGACCGCTGTTGTCTAAGTGTCTGTCTGTGGCACCGTAGCTCTTAAAAGACCGATTTGAATGCGTTTTTTTTTATTTGAAAGCAGGTTTTCTGGCGATGGTTATTAGACTGTTTTATAAAAATTGGCTCCGCCGTTTTTGACATTTTGAACTTTGAAGTGATCAAGTCCCCAACTTTTTTTGGTTAGGTTATGTATTTTACATTTTATAATTATTACAGAAACCTAAACTTATCTTAACGCAAACACATCACACACAAACTTACGCACTTGTATTAGTAAGGTTAATAATATAAGCGAAGATATTTAACATGTAACATGTTAATGAGCAGAGTCTCGAAGGGTCGACCCATTATTACAATGAATATTTATCCGCAAACAAGCAGTCAAATGCTGATTTAGGGCCGGTGGTACTACGAAACCACGGTTATATGCGGTGTTTATTTTCTGTTAAATTTGGTACAGTATCACTTCGTCTAAAAAGTAGCTGGTACCAAGTGGTCTAGGAAGCAACTGGTCTGATGGGATAGGGATAAAATGTCGAAATAACAACCGTTGGGCGTAGTCATGAAATTTGGTATGTAGGTAGCTGGACGTCTGGAAAAACACATAGGCTACTTTTTATTCCGATATTTCCACGGGATAGGGATAAAATCTTGAAATTTTAACCGCTGGGTTTTAGGTCATGAAATTTTGTACAATTATTCTTAACACGACCTCAATGAAGATCACGATATAAATCTTGGGAATTCCTCGAGGAATTTTGTAAAATACCTACCAGATTTAAGTTTTACGCGTGCGAAGCCGCGGGTAAACTCTAGTTTGATCATAACTTATCTATTCTCGTCTACTTTACTGGCTATAGTTTAACTGTTAGTTAGCAGACAGTTAGCCGCAGTACAGTCGGCCCCATCCACTATAATTACGCTTTACAGATGAATATTTGATGTGCAATTAGTTGGTGTTGCTAAAGTGAACGGCGCTCCGACCAAGATGGCTGGCTGTGAACACATCATCGTAAAGCTGCATCCAAGAAAGGGAAAATATAATAGGGATAGAATACATAGAATATAATAATAATAAAATATAAATAAAATATGTAGACTTATTTCCAAACTACACTCAGCGGCACAAAATTTGGCTCTCTCATTACCTATTATATACAAAATTACCTATTTCTACACACACATACACACACACACACACACAACAACACACACACACACATGTTTTAAAATAGATTGCACAGTTTTTGTAATTGCGCTTTTAATTACTTTTCTTTTTAATATGTTAGTATTAATTACGGCCACCCCTGCCAAAGGGTCTGGCTGAAAACCAGCGCTGGAACCTCGAGCCAGCATTTGCTGAGACCGGCACCCATCGTCAAGG
>NC_133501.1:6036453-6109140 GCF_025370935.1 Choristoneura fumiferana | reverse complement strand
TGTGGCCTGTAATACGAGCAAAAAATTAAAACATAGATCGTCCTCGTCAAACTGAACAACAAACAGCGACTTAAAATAATGGGGTCTTTGAATTTTCCCTCTTTCATACAAATTAAATACTGCTATCAATGTACGCCATCCTAGAACACAACTGACGTCGCCTGTCACGCTACAAACATCAAGCATTTTGCTTTACATTGCTTCTGCGAATAAACTTAAAAGTGTAATAAAAATTAATAAAACTAATTCTTTTTATAAGTCGCTGAACTAATGTTATTCAGTTTGAAGAGGACAATCTTTGTTTTAATTTTTTGCTCGTATTACAGGCGACACCCGGTATAATAACAAGTACAAGCAAAGTATGCTTATTTAACAGTTGTCGTTTATAGTCTCTATTAGATAATTCGAAGCGACCGAGATGGTCAAAAATATCGATACATGAACTCTAATACCCTAATAATAAAGTGCATGTTACCGACTTTTGACCACCTTGGCCGCTCCGTGATTATCTGGTGGCGACTCAAAGTCAAAGTCAAAATATCTTTATTCAATTTAGGCTAAGTATAACAATCACTTATGAATGTCAAAAAAAATCTACCACCGGCTCGGAAAAACGTCTGTTGAGAAGAATCCGGCAAGAAACTCAACGAGGTATATTTGTATACATCACAAGTATTTAACACAACTTTATTTTTAACACAGTAGGTTCGCTATTTGAAGGGATCGCTAATGCGGATCGGAATTATTTCCAAATATCCCTGTCCATGATATAATCATTAACTTTATAATACGCCTTTGATATTAATGTCTTCTTGACAATAGATCTACATTTTGTATCCGTTTCATTTATAATATTTTTTGGACTGTACATACTTGATGATTTGAATTGATTTGATATAGTAATTACTGTATGGGTTATCCACCTACAGGGTGTAATTTTGAACGTGATCCAAAATTAGTGTGTCTAGCTTAGCTAATGCATTTGTCGAAATTAGTCACATAAAATTTACCGGTTTCCATACATTATTGAAATTCAATCACGAAATTGATGTATTGAAACAGCAACATTATTCTGAGTAATTTCGACAAATGAGTAAATACATGTCCAGTCCAGCATTAACTGAGCTAGAAGTAGAAATACTAATTTTGGATCACGTCAAAAATATTCATGCATATTAAGTTTTAAACTTTCGTGATTTTCACTCATAGTCAAAAAACCACAAACAGGACTTATCACGCTAAAACACACGAGAAATATTTACCTCGACGTTTCGACCACATTACAGCGGCCGTGGTTACGAGTAGACTGAAGTGTGGGTTGTCAAGTCTGCTTAGCAGCGCACTTGATCACAAATAGTACCGGCACTCGTATCTCGAACTCGCCTCGACTCGTGTTTTCGCGTGATGAGTCTTGTGGTATTTTTGTTGGGACCCTGGATATTGTTGTTAATTGGTGTCAATTGTCCCGTGATACTTTCTGTATTCAATTCCACTGGCACCTGTTTCACGGAGCGAAGCCACGGGTAGAAGGTAGTGGTTTCCTAGGAGTCACTTGTTATCGAAAACTCTGACCCTCGCCGTCGCTCGTGGCGGCGCCGGCTACGCTCGTTACCGTGTGTAGCGCGCCGCGGCGCCACCGCCCGCACGGCACGACACGTCACTCACGTCAGCGCCATCATCATCGCAGCCTGTACGTTCCACCGTTGACCACAAGCCTCTCAGAATGAAAAGGCTTGGGCTGGGCTTGTAACCAATTCAATGAGGGCTATTGCGTATCAATTCGACGCTAGAGGCGCTAGTGTAGCGTGAGGTCTCCGAAATGTCAAACCTTGTAGTTTTTGGGTGAGCTACGCGGGTTTATTTATAATTAGAATAATTTTGTGAATATTTAGCATTACCTGAAATTAATTATGGCAATTATGCGTTACGGGGCAATGAATGTCTGTGTTTTGAGACAGTTTTGTCTTTCGGAAACTTTTGTCCTCCCTTTTTTCCGAACAAAACGGGACTACGCAACACCAGTTGCTCGATATTTTTATGATATGGTTTTAAGGTGTATTAAATATGAACTCTGTTTTCACGCCCGTACAGTTAAAAACCTCACGCAACAGTGGCGCCATCTAGAAAGGCAAAGAACGATAGCCCTCATTCATTTAATTTAGACCGAATTGATAATAATGAACTAAAATAATTACTTTGCTCACCCGCGACTTTACGATAGCTAAGTTTATGCAAGGTATGCGTGTTCATGCAGTTCCTCCACCTCCACACTGTTAGAATCAAATCATTCTTTATTAGACTCGGATTCGTATGAAGTGTTACATTATTGCGGCAAGGGGTTTCGTCTCGATGTTCTAGATGGCATGGAGATAATTAGGTACAATAGTATGGGGTCTATTACTAGACTATTAGGTAATGAGCTGTACCACTACCATCAGTTTACAGTGACCGTACTCGATAGCGACGGCGTAAATTATTTGTAGAGGCGCTGTACAATTCTCCATACAAATAATTTACGCCGTCGCTATCGAGTACATACCACAGATAAATTTAGTATCATCTCCTTTGCTGCGGCCTGGATCTAATTTCAGCAATGGCAGTTAATAAAACACGCCTTGACAGTAAGGAAATAAAAATTCAAGGTAGTTTTATAGGAGGATTAAAATTAATTAATGATAATAATAATCTATTTATTTGCATAGAATATGGTTACATAATATTATTATGGTTGTTATAGGTATACAATTTGATGTCCAGGCATATTCTGCTGTACATGCAACATACAAATATCAAATATTTATATCTTGATTATGAAAACAAGTAGCACCTGTGAGTGTGGTCCTTAGAATGACTCAAACCCATAAACAACCGTCACAGCATCGCCCCGTCTCGTCCTCGACAACGGGCACGGACCTCGCCCACGGCGTACAATTTGAACAAGCCCCAATTCTTGGTATGTTTAACAGAAATTCCCTTTGAATGTAGCGAAAAAGTTAATAAGGTCTTGTCTTGTCATGTTGTTATAGCGAGAGCTTCATTTGTATGGTACGAGAACATCGCACCGGTATTCTTACATTGCTGCATGTACTTCTGTGGTTTTATAAGTGATCTAACATTGCCGGGAATGTAGTACGACTCTCTTCATAATTCACGTTATCTTAAAATGTGGATGCCAAAAGGTATTAACTATTAACGTATAGATTTAATGTGGACTATTCTAAGTACATATATATTCGTACCTACTTAGTTATAATTTGTGAGGCTATATCATAAATATAAACGGTTATTTAACGAGACTAATATAGACGGGAGTATCATTTAATTTCGTCTAAAAAGCAGCTGGTCTATGTAGTAAATGGTCTAAGTAGTAACTGGTGTAAAATTCATCGAAAATTGAAATATGGATGAACAAAAAAAAAACAGAAAAAGAGACCAGAGCTGGGAATCGAACCCAGGTCCTCAGTATTCCGTGCTGCGTGCCATACCCCTACACCACCACTGGACAGGAGTCTAGGCACAAATTTCTCCCATGCACCAATGCAGTTTTACTTGTTACTAAAATCGATGACATGGTTTCTAAGAACAGATCTTCGTATGCCTTATAGTTTAAGATTTTCCCAAACTGACCGATCTAAATGAGGCACTCTGGTACCCTTTTTGCGTCGGAGTTTAAAAATAATAATGGTCTCTAAAATTATAACCATGTACACCCAAGGAGTTTAATACATGAGCCATCATGGAACCATTTCACAATAAACGTCAGTGACATCGCATTAATTAACAAGGAAAATCGTAACTAATGACTTTTCCTTTGAAAAAGCTCCGGTTACTCATGAAATAAAGTCATTGACCGTACATAATGTAATCACCAATACTTTGGTATCTTACTCTTATTTTGTACATAGAAAATATTAAACGACTAATTCGTAACCATGTTTAACTAAAATAAACGCCAATTCTATTCATAACCAAAACTGTAAAATTTAATAGAATTTTGGACTTTTCTAAGCTGTAATATTTGTTTCAGACGCTGAGCGCTGCGCCCGCGCCGCCTGCCGCCAGTAAAGGCAAGTAATTTAATGTACCATCAGCCAAATAAGTGGTCTATCAATTTTTAAACAAGTTCCTATCAAATGAATATGTCGCTGAAGTCGAAATTTTAAGTTGACAGACACGTCTATTGGCATTATTGTTTTATGACATGCAAACTCCGACTCGCACTTGGCCAGTTTTACCTTACGGCACTAGACTGACTGTTTGGAACAAAACGCGCGGCGAATCAATCATCAATATTTACTTTGACACAACCCCTGTCACGGACGTCAACAAACTTAGTCAAACCGTCGGCGACAACGTCACGTCACTTAAAGTCAAGAGGGATAATCAAACATAATGCACAGCAGCGTAAGGTTGATATTCCACCCATCTTCTTTTGCAGTTAGTGCTCCTTGCCTGCCCCCCGACGAGGTTCATAAAACCGCACTGTGAACCAATTTTGTACGCCGTTTTGATGTAAGAAACATGCAGTCTATAGATAGATATCGATGATTCCATAGTAGAAACAAATTAGTTCCTTATTCCTCCAGCAATCCAAAATAACAAAACATGCCCCTGGGCTAATAAAAAGCTAGTAAATCAATCCCCCATGTAACAAGTTCCAAAATCCGGGTTACCCTTCCGTTGCCATTTAGTTGCAGGTACCGGAACCGGCGGATCGATCCGGGGCCGGGGTCTCATTAATTGATCCACAAATCACTGGTTCAGCGCTAACTGCATGCATAACAGTTAAATTTGAACCTTTGCTCGTGTGGCTAACCATGTGGTCCTTGTAGGTGGTGGTTAGTGTAGGTACCTCCCATAGACGTATAGAGGGGTGTTTTTTTTTTCTCATCCAACCCTATTACCCTACCTATTCCCAACCGCAATGACACATACTTTCCTACGTGTTGTCTATTTGTACTTAATACTATTGTTGTGTCTTGTGTTGTGAATAAATGTATTTTCTTTCTTTCTTTCTTTCTTTCTTCTTTCTTTCTTTCTATCGTTCGATAGGTCTTTTAAAACCATTAGGGGTTTGCTAAGACGATTTTTCGATTCATTGATTTTTTGCGAAAAATTCAACTTTAAAATCGCGGGAATTTTGCGGGAAATCAGCATAGTCCCCGCGGGATAGGGATAAACGAATTCTTCGCAGATGAAGTCGCAGGCAAAAGCTAGGTAGTGCATAATTACTTTTACTTTTATTATATTTTTGCTGGCGTTTTTTTGTCGGGGGTTTTTATAGAGATAGGTATTGAACTATGAAATGAAAACGATTTACCGCGTTGGTTAGTTTTTTTTTCTATCAGCAACAAATCAAACAAAACAACTTGCCGGTTTGTTTTTTATTACCGGCGCTCACGATATAAAAACACGTTTGTTCTTAATTATCCCTCAAATTGCTGATTTGACGATGGCGGACTGTACAATAGCCCGCGGCCGTACAGTCAGTAAAAAACTCTAATTAACTAAAAAAACAGCCGCCACGAAACGTTGATGGAAAGAAAATATTGCGCGGTAGAAACTTGCCTTACTACGAAGTGCGAAATTCGAACGTCGTGTCTTTCCGTCCCGCTCACGCTTATGTTATTTGAAATGAGAGTGAGAGCGACGGTACGATACGAACCTCGATTTTCGAACTTCGGAGTAGGCCCTCAGTCGCGAACAGTGCCGTTTATTGTAGGGGATGGTGGAAACTTTAGTTGTCTCTAGCTTACGTCCCACGCTGGGCACAGGTCTCCTATCAGAACGAGAGGGCCTGGCCCATGTCCCAGATCCTTTACAATACAATACAATGACTCTTTATTGTACACCAGAAATAGTAAGCGATACAGAAAACAGGTATACAGAAAGACTCCAAAAAACAATCTTAATTTGATTTCTTAATAGCGACATCTCTTGTCCGGGTGAGCGGTTAGTTCCGAAGGAGCGTTGACGTCTCTCGATGAGAGCTAAAACATAGATGTCGCTAATGTCGATGCTTAAGTGACTAAGAACGAAAAAAGCAGGCTGAAATGAGACTCTAGACTGTCCAGTGGTGGCGTAGGGGTATGGCACGCAGCACGGAATGCTGAGGACCTGGGTTCGATTCCCAGCGCTGGTCTCTTTTTCTGATTTTTTTCTGTGCATCCATGTTTCAGTTCGTATTTTAATTACAAGGCCTTATCGCTTAAGAGCGATCTCTCCCAGGCATTTTTTTACAGAAAGAAGGAAGGACTAGCTTACAGCAGGTGGTGCATCAACGTAGATCAGAAAATCAAAACGCAACAAAAATACACATACATACCGGGTGTGGCATGTGATGTAATCGTCCTCGTCAAACTCAACAACATTAGTTCAGCGACTTTTAAAAATAATTGAATTGAATTTTCCTTTTTTCATACAAAATAAATACTGCTATCAATGTACGCCATCCTAGAACACAACTGACGTCGCCTGTCACGCTACAAACATTTTTTTAATAATTACGATGGGACAATGAACTGAAATAATTTCTTTGCTCACCCGCGACCTTATGATAGCTACGTTTATGCAAGATATGTGTGTTCATGCAGTTCCTCCACCTCCACACTGTAAGAACACACACAAATCACACAAACCCATCTATCACCACCACCACACTACAATGACGCGTTTCGAACTCAACCAGAGCTCATCTTCAGAGCAACCGTTCACCATGCTACCAGATGGTTAGACTCCACAGCACACCTAACATGCATAGCATGGTGAACTAAATACATTGTTTTTTATAGAATCTACCCAAGTCTAAATCTTCCGAAAATCGTCTAATTTCTAAAATTATACAACAGCTCAAGGCTGCATGTTTAGCACGGTCCTGCAGGACGCGGAAAGGGCGGACTGCGATGAATAAATCTCCTCCGGCCGTGCTTGGCCTGCGGGGTTACCAGACGGAGACACCATTTTGTTTGAAACCTCAAAATGGCGTCTTATTGGTGATTTTACGTCAAAAGAAACATAAAATACATGAAAATAACTTTTAACCCCGGTCCAAAAAGGTGTTGTAAATTATAACATAAGTTTTACATAAATGTCTGTATGTCTGTGTCTGTTTTTAGTATTTGTTGTTATAGCGGCAACAGAAATACATAATCTGTGAAAATGTCAAGTGTCTAACTATCACGGTTCATGAGATACAGCCTGGTAATACACGGACGGACAGCGGTGTCTTAGTAATTGGGTCCCGTTTTCACCCTTTATTGAAATTCAAATTCAAAAACCCCCTTTTCACCCTTGAGGTACGGAACCCTAAAAACGCATCCACAGATATTGACGCCAAACTTTAAACACCCTTCCTTTTTTCGGCGGGGGTTAAAAAGTTATATTTTAAGCTGTTTTCAGTTTCCTCTTTACCCTGGCCTCCCTGCCCTCGTTTAGATGGTTAGATTAACTGATGGAGAGGGGGGGGGGGGATAAATGCAGATTCACTGGGATTTGCGTATGAAACGCTGATAAGGCTTTTTGTACAAATTGGCTTGCTCTTCTATTTTCTAGCGTTGTGTGTGGTCTTCATCACTACATTTAACGCAATTTTGCAGGTGGTAGGACCTTGTGCAAGGTCCGCCCGGATTGCTACCACCATCTTGCTCGCTAATCCTGCCGTGAAGCAGCAGTGCTTGCACTGTTGTGTTTCGGCGTGGAGAGTAAGACAGCCGGTGAAATTACTGGCACTTGAGGTATCCCATCTTAGGCCTGTAGGTTGGCAACGCATCTGCAATCCCCCTGGTGTTGCAGATGTTTATGGGCGGTGGTGATCTCTTACCATCAGGGACCCAGTTGCTCGTTTGCTAATTTTGCTATCGTGTCGAATAAAAAATTATAATAATAAAGAGTTTGAGTTAGAGGACTAGTCTTAAGCCGTGGCTTTGCTCATATAGCCGTTTTAGTTTGGCATTCAAATTAAACTATTATAAAATCCGGGATACGGCTGCGTTTTCACCAATAATGTGCGTGTGTTGCAAATAATGTGTTTTTCTTGAACCAGTACAAACGCTTCATTCACCTCGTCTGGCGCCGCTCAGCTGTTTCCACCAGAGCTTGGCTTGGATTATACATCTTTGGTGAACGCCCTGACCACTGGTAGCTTGGGCCCTGCCCCGCTACCGGCGGCAAACTAGGTTAGGTTTTTATAATATATTTTATTTAGTTTGTACTTTTTTTAACGCCCGACGCAAAAAGAGGGGTGTTATAAGTTTGACCGCTGTTGTCTAAGTGTCTGTCTGTGGCACCGTAGCTCTTAAAAGACCGATTTGAATGCGTTTTTTTTTATTTGATGGTTATTAGACTGTTTTATAAAAATTGGCTCCGCCGTTTTTGACATTTTGAACTTTGAAGTGATCAAGTCGGGGGCTCCCCAACTTTTTTTTGGTTAGGTTATGTATTTTACATTTTATAATTATTACAAAAACCTAAACTTATCTTAACGCAAACACATCACACACAAACTTACGCACTTGTATTAGTAAGGTTAATAATATAAGCGAAGATATTTAACATGTAACATGTTAATGAGCAGAGTCTCGAAGGGTCGACCCATTATTACAATGAATATTTATCCGCAAACAAGCAGTCAAATGCTGATTTAGGGCCGGTGGTACTACGAAACCACGGTTATATGCGGTGTTTATTTTCTGTTAAATTTGGTACAGTATCACTTCGTCTAAAAAGTAGCTGGTACCAAGTGGTCTAGGAAGCAACTGGTCTGATGGGATAGGGATAAAATGTCGAAATAACAACCGTTGGGCGTAGTCATGAAATTTGGTATGTAGGTAGCTGGACGTCTGGAAAAACACATAGGCTACTTTTTATTCCGATATTTCCACGGGATAGGGATAAAATCTTGAAATTTTAACCGCTGGGTTTAGGTCATGAAATTTTGTACAATTATTCTTAACACGACCTCAATGAAGATCACGATATAAATCTTGGGAATTCCTCGAGGAATTTTGTAAAATACCTACCAGATTTAATAGTTTACGCGTGCGAAGCCGCGGGTAAACTCTAGTTTGATCATAACTTATCTATTCTCGTCTACTTTACTGGCTATAGTTTAACTGTTAGTTAGCAGACAGTTAGCCGCAGTACAGCCGGCCCCATCCACTATTAATTACGCTTACAGATGAATATTTGATGTGCAATTAGTTGGGTGTTGCTAAGGTGAACGGCGCTCCGACCAAGATGGCTGGCTGTGAACACATCATCGTAAAGCTGCATCCAAGAAAGGGAAAATATAATAGGGATAGAATACATAGAATATAATAATAATAAAATATAAATAAAAATGTATACTTATTTCCAAACTACACTCAGCGGCACAAAATTTGGCTCTCTCATTACCTATTATATACAAAATTACCTATTTCTACACACACATACACACACACACACACACACACACACACACACATATTTAAAATAGATTGCACAGTGTTTTGTAATTGTTGTTTTTTTTTTCGCTCTTTTAATTACTTTTCTTTTTAATATGTATTAATTACGGCCACCCCTGCCAAAGGGTCTGGGCTGAAAACCAGCGCTGGAAACTCGAGCCAGCATTTGCTGAGACCGGCACCCATCGTCAAGGTGTAGACCTATTTTGTACCTAATTATAATATGCGTATTTTGTATCCACTTGTTTATACTATGGCAATAAAGAGTTTTATTATTATTATTTTATTTAATTTTTTAATTTTAGTTTTTAAAAATTTTGCTTTTATTTTCCTAACTTAATATTAAGTATAAATTGTAACACATTGTGCATGTAAATGTTACATTTGATGGAGGAGCGGTGTCTCCTGACACAGGTATCTTAATACTTAAAAGGAGGCACCAACCTGTAACCTGCTAAATTGAGTAAGATACTGAATAAACTATTTTTCATTTTCATTTTTCATATTATTATTATATTTGAGGGCTAGATTTTTTGCCGCTCAGTATAATTAGACTCATTAGAAGAAGAATGATGAGATGAAGCGACTCACAGGTCCGTACACGAGGATCTAACGTTAGTCTAACAGGGCACGCATTCGTTATCAGCATTTGACCGCCACCGCAGTAAACAGGCGCTCGGCTCCGGGCCGAAGCGGCTCGGGCGCGCTCGGCCGGCCGCCGGGAAATCAAGGCGCCGACGGCGCGGGCCACGGGAGGGGGGCGGGTTCAATAAATTCAAATTAAATAAATAAATACACTTGACAATTGGCCTAGTCCCAAACTAAGCAAAGCTTGTACTATGGATAGCAGACAACAACGGATGAACATATTTATATAAATAAATAAATATCATGGGGCACTTGACACCACTTGACCTAGTCCCAAATTCTTAAGCAAAGCTTGTACTATAGATACTAGGCAACAGATAAAAATACTTACATAGATAAATACATACTTAAATACATATTAAAACATCCAAGACCCGAGAACAAACATTCGTGCTATTCACACAGAACTTCACATACAGAATTCAAATCATTTATTCAGTAAATAGGTCGCAACGGGCACTTTTACGCGTCATTTTTTTAACTACCAGCGCTTTCGGAAAGACCATCATCGCCATGAAGAATGCGCCGCAAGAAACTTGGCAGAAAGTGAAACTAATATTATTTAATACGAGAGTGACAGGGACGGTACGAGACGGACTTCGATTTTCGAATCTCGTAGTAGCCCCCCTGGCTTAAAATCGTGATTTGAACCTTTTAGTAATCTAAATCTAAATCTTTTAGTAATCTATGTATTTATCAATATGTCTCACGAGACAATATGTAACAATATAATGTGACCTTAATAATATGTAATTTTTCTGCTTACGTCAATAAGCCAAAGGTTAAGAATACCGGGAAGCTTCAAGTTCCATCTTGCAAACCGGTCAAACCCAAAAGGTCGTTTCTGGGAAATTGTATAGGTTAGTTCTTTTTGTCTTTTTTTAACTGTTAATTTCATGCCTATATTGCCAAATACATGTCCAAAGTGACAAAAATATGTATACACGATATACATATTTTTTTTACTTTAACCGTATCGATATCTTTGCACTTGATGTATGTATAGTTTTTACATAAATAATTATACTAGGTTACTTAGGTACGTTTTTATAACAAAATTAAAAAAATATAACTAATCGATCAAAACAGTTACAAAATTAAAATCTATTGTCATTAAGATAGTAATAAATATTTAAGGTTTATTATAAAATTAGTGAGTATATCATTGATGTTTGGAAAAAATTGTGATACGCATTGACGATACTGTATTAAAAATATTGTGTTATACTTGTATGTATGTATGTAAACTCTTTATTGTACAAAATAAGTAAACAAACACAGATGACAAACAATGAAATATATGTACAAAGGCAAAGGCGAACTTGTGTTGTGTTGTGGACTTGTGATGTAAGTCATTGAGTTTCTTGCCGAGTACTTCTCAACAGGTTTTTCCAAACCGGTGGTAAATTTTTGAAATTCATAAGAGCTTTTTATAGGCTAAGTAAATTGAATAAATATATTTTGACTTTGAATTTGAAAAAGAATACCAACCCGCTGGCTCTCTTGCCATGCGCCGACGCCTGCGGTGTAAAATTCATGGTACACATATAACTTACCAGCCCTGCTTTCGGCAAGAACGTGTTCAACACAAACACGGCGCTGGATGTACCTGGGTGACAGAGCTCACGCGCGGGGCCCTTCGAGGTAGTACATTTGCCAAAAATGTATCGTGTAAAAACAAATATGTTTGAAACATCTAAACTTGAAACAGTGAAAAAATCACATTTTTAAGTAATTTAACGCAATTGAAAGATATAGTCATCATGTTTGCTTAAATGCTCACTAGGAAGCTCATACTAAGCCTGTACCTGTAATGTAACATTCACTAGAATGTGCATTACAAGTGAACGCTCAAGCTTAGACATTTTGTTCGGTAGTCTTATTACCAAGTAGACCATTTACCTAGAGGTAGAAGGCATGCAATCACTTAGGCATTTTGCTTTGTAGGCATAATATTTAGGCATTTTGTTTTGTAGGCATAATATTTAGGCATTTTGTTTTGTAGGCATAATATTTAGGCAATTTTTTGTAGGCAAAATATTTAGGCATTTTGTTTTGTAGGCATAATATTTAGGCAATTTGCTTTGTAGGCAAAATATTTAGGCATTTTGTTTTGTAGGCATAATATTTAGGCATTTTGATTTGTAGGCAACTAGTTCATACAGAGATCGGACAAAATGTGCATCATTACTCGCAACAACATGGACATGACTCCAAAGATTGATTAATTAATTTCTTACCTGTATTTTAATTTTTATACTTCAAGCAAGACGGAAATAAATTAAACACAGAGTTAGATTTCACCTGTCCCGTTGTCTGTCTATCTGTCTGTAATCAAATCTTGCAAGTTAAATAAGACCAATTTTCAGTAGTTTTATTGACTTGAAATTTGATACACTTATGTCAATTGCATGGCAATACAATAATCTGGTGACATCCTGGTAGTCCAGCCAGGATCGTCTCCGCAGGACGGAACTCTTCAACGGTTAATGGCTTCGACTTGAAATTTGGTATGCAAATGTAGTTTGGCTGACAATACAAGTACAGTGAACAAAAAGAACAGTCAGCAAAAAAGCTTCTATTAAAAATGAAATTTTTAGCAAAAACTTATTATCTAAATTTTCCGTGGTAAGTTTATTCCTTTTCACATTTACCTTAATAAATCTACACAATAAATCTCTGTTTAATTTATTCATGACTGTCTTGCGAAGTATACAAACTAAATAACAGGTAAGAAATCAATACGGAATATTACGTAAAACTCTACACAGGGGGCGACTAAAGTAGCACAAACAGTAAACAACGTCAGTTCTCTTTATAGTTTGTCGCCATGACAGACCATGACATATTTATTAGTAACAAAATAACATGATATTTACGTCGATAGTAACGATAGAGCTATATTTAAATAAATAAATATCATGGGACACTTGACACCAATTGACCTAGTCCCAAACTAAGCAAAGCTTGTACTATGGGTACTAGGCAACAGATAAAAATACTTATATAGATAAATACTTACTTAAATACAAATTAAACGTCCAACAGTCGATAACAAACATTCGTATTATTCATAAAAATATATGCCCCGGCCGGAAATCAATCCGGGGACCTTAAACGAAGCTTCAAGTTCTCTAACCACTTGGCCGTCCGCTCGTCAAAAAACTTAAAAGTTTCCAAAAAAAATAATTTAAATAATACGATTTTTAAAGGAGGATTCAAAAGACATTTAAGACATTCAAAAAATTGTGTCAAACACTGTATTATTTTTCAAATAAACTTATTTTATTTTTGATTACGACGGTTTGTGCTAGTGCTGCATTCTGGTGGCAGAACATTGCAGTAATATTCCCTATTCATTAAACTTTCATGTCCACGTTATTGCGAGTAATGATGTATAGTAATAGAAGCATATCAGCACCTTTACGCGTGCAAAGCTGCGCATAAACATTAGTTATATTAAGTAAGAGAGATTATTTGTTTGCCGTGATGGTTTGTGTTTACCAAAAGCCCCAGGCAGTGCCCTCATACAAACAATCCAAAAAGAATACCGCGTTCGTTCCATTAGCTGTATTACCTGTTTCTGACAATTACAAGGTTCGTTAAGTAGAGAAAAATTGTTTTTGCGAAAAAAAACAATGATAACCTTATTTGCTATTCCTGTGTCGGATTTAATTATTCTTGACGTGTGTTTACTCGCAGCTTCGCTACGCTTTTGATCCAGCAGTTGAATTTAAATTTGAAAATCCTATACTTAATATTATAAATGTAAAAGATTGTAAGTGAGTGAGTATGTTTGTTACTTCTTCACGCTGAAACGGCTGGACGGATTTGAATGAAATTTGGTAAAAAGTTAGTTTATAACCTGAATTAAAACATAAAGTACTTTTTATCCCGATATTCCCACGGGATAGGGACACAAGATACAATATCTAAATAACAACCGCTGGGCTTAGAGTCATGAAATTTGGTATGTAACATCTGGGAACATCGGGATAAAAAGTGGTTGTTATACCAGACGTCTAATTATTCACATACCAAATTTTATCTAAATCTTCCAGCTGTTTTAGCCTGTAGGATTAAAAATTTCTGCCCCACGAGCTGCGCGCGCGACGACCTGCTGCTGCACGTGCCCCCCCCCCCGTGCGCTGTATTACGACTATTATGGGTAAAATACTATTCTAAAATAAATGTGTAACCAACTTATAACCAAACTGTAAAGCACTTGTTTTGCCACTGTATCAATTTTTTTTAATACTATTAAGCAAGATTCTATGTCTTGCCACCATCAACTTTTTGGTCACCACGAATACAACCTTTTTGCCTGCCTACCACAAATGTGTGAACCAAAGGTCATGAATAAGGTGACGCCGAGCGTATGGGAGCGCCGCGCGAGCCACGTCTTTGGGAATTCGAGGACAGTTAGCAAAAAAGAGAGGGCATTGCAACTCTGTCACACCAATGCTTCATTATCATCAACTGTGGTGGGGGGAGGGGTATTCCTTCGTCTTAGGCTGCGTTTCAACCAGAGATGATTATTATTATTCTTTT
The DNA here is from genome assembly GCF_025370935.1 of Choristoneura fumiferana. Taxonomy (NCBI): domain Eukaryota; kingdom Metazoa; phylum Arthropoda; class Insecta; order Lepidoptera; family Tortricidae; genus Choristoneura; species Choristoneura fumiferana. The sequence goes on along the minus strand of NC_133501.1, from coordinate 6,094,498 downwards.
AATGTATTTAAAAAAAAAAGTAGTGTTCCGTACCTCAAAAGGAAAAAACGGAACCCTTATAGGATCACTTTGTTGCCTGTCTGTCTGTCTGTCAAGACTTTTTTCTCAGGAACGCGAGGAGGTATCAAGCTGAAATTTATATCAAATACTCAGGTCTACTGTCCCTTGGAGCTGTGAAAAAATCAAACTTCTAAGCCAACGCAATCAAAAGGTACAGCCGTTTATGCTGTATTTTCGACGCTCGCAAGGGAATCAAAACCTACAGGGTACTCTCCGTGAACCGCCGTGAACTCAGAATCTTGTGGTACGAAGCAACGTCTTATAGCACAGATAATGAAAAAATGGCGAAAAGCATAAATTTTTAGTTACATCGTATAATAAAAATATTTGTACGAGTCCGACTCGCATATGGCCGGTTTTTTTGTTTTGAAAAAATGACTTTCTGCCAAGTTTCTTGTGGTGCATTCTTCTTGGCAAGGTAGTTTATAAAAATGAGATAAAAAAGTGCACATTGCGGCGTATTTACTGAATAAATGATTTGAGTTTTCGAATTTGAATTTGAAGTGCGAGGATGTGTTGCGACGAATCTATCCTCGCACAGCAGAGCTCTGGTGGAAACAGCTGAGCGGCGCCAGGCGAGGCAAATGAAGCGTTCCTATTGGCTCATGAAATACACATTCTTCGCAACATCCTCGCACATCTCATAAGAAAAATTGAAAATCATAGCCTTTCATGTCGGACTGTCTCTATCAATTAACCATCTCAAATGATTAAGATGGGTGTTTTGGGTTCATTTTGTATTTTATATTTCAATTCCAAATTATTTGTTACTTTTACGGTCATCCCGTAAAACCCATATCAAAAATACAAACTGATATTTTCAATATTTCAGTTTGTATTTTCGATATGGGTTTTACGGGATGACCGTAAAAGTAACAAAAAATTTGGAATTGAAATAAAAAATAAAAAAAAGATTCCAAAACACCCATCTTAATTTGATTGTTTAATAACGACATCTCTTGTCCGGTTGAGCGGTTAGTTCTAATGGGGTGCTGAAAGTTTCTCGATGAGGGCTAAAGCATAGATGTCGCTAGTGTCGCTGCTTAAGTGATTAAATAAGAAAACAAACAAGCTGAGATATGTGGTGCATAGGAGAAATTCGTGTCTGTATCACTGCCCAGTGGTGGTGTAGTGGTATAACACGTGGCACGGAATGCCGAGGATCTGGGTTCAATTCCCAGCGCTGGTCTTATTTTTCTGGTTTCTCTTCTATATTTCAGTTTGTATTTTCGATATCTAAAATGATCTCACACTGCGTACACTTTGCTTAGGAGACGGAATCTTCTAACACTGAATACTCATAAATACCTGCAAATTTGTACAGAACCCTCGGTGCGCGAAGCCAACTCGCACTTGGCCGGTTTATTTAAAGAAAAAACACATGTCCAATCTTTTCTGACAATGTAACCGACTAAATAAATAGATATTTTTTTGAACTAGAAAAGTACCCTAAGTAAATGTAAAAGTTTTCCTTTTTTTCTTTTTCTGCCGACGGTAGCGCCACGCGCGTGACAATCCGTCTGTTTGTCCATTATTAAACACGTTCCGCCAGGACACGTGTCTGTGCGTACGTACTTATTATATCGTATATGCGGAACCACAGACATACCGAGATAGTCTCGGTAAAGCGCATAGTGTGTGCCACAGAAAACTGATAATAAGAGTATGTACAGTCGAACCAACTAAATTGTGACCCACTGTGGGAACTTTTCGTACAAAAAGTCATAGCGACATCGCATTGCCCGACATCGACATCGACGACGACACGCACATCACGACGACATCGTGAGAGTAGCGGGAAACCGGTGGATGCAAGTGGCGAGTTGTCGTTCATTGTGGCGTTCTAAGGGGGAGGCCTTTGTCCAGCAGTGGACGTCTTCGGGCTGATGATGATGATGATGATGATTGCCCGACAAGAGAATTTATTGTGAGATAGATTTATGATGAGATGATATTGTGAGAGTTATCTACGATGGGCCAGGAAATTAATGGGTCGACTGTTCTAGCTTGATGCCCGCGACTCTGTCCGCGTACAATTCGTTTAACGCTATCCCGCGGGAACTATGCAATTTTCCGGGGTAAAAACTATTCGATACCCTTTCGCGGGACTCAAACTATCTATATACTGAATTTCATCTAAATCGGTTCAGCGGTTTAGAGGTGATGAGATAATGAACCGATTTTGATAAAACATGTCTAAGATCCATCGCTAGAAAACCAGCTTTTAAATTAAAAAAACTGCATTCAAATTGGTCCACCCGTTTAAGAACTACGGTGCCACAGACAGACACACAGACACACATAGCGGTCAAACTTATAACACCCCTCTTTTTGCGTCGGGGGTTAAAAACAAACAGACTACAAACTTTCACATTTTTAATATTAGTGAGATTCTGATAAGATAATAGTGAGAGCCAAAAACCCAAAGCTTTCCTCTTTATAATTTTAGTATATAGATAAACTAACCAACAGAAAGTTGGGAAACCCCTGACTTTGTCACTTCAAAGTTCGATATCTCAAAACGGCTGAACCGCTTTTGATAAAACATATCTAAGAACCATCGCTAGAAAACCTGCTTTGAAATAAAAAAAAAACTGCATTCAAATCGGTCTACCCGTTTAAGAGCTATGCCATTAGAAGGATTTTTTCTAAATTCCCACGGGACAAACTGACTTATTTTCTCCACGAGAGAAAGGCTGTAGGATGAAGCTAGTTAGCGATACGACAGCGCCCGCGCGGCTCGCGCTTGACCGTCTGCCCTGTAATTATTAAAGCGAGTACATTGTTTTTCAAAGCACTTTTTGTTCCTTTCATTTTTCAGTTGATTTTCAGCTGCTCTGTTATAGAAATTGAAACAATTTCGCTGTTTTGTTTTAATTAAAAAAAGAGGTCAAGTGCGAGTCGTAATCGGGCTTGAATGGTTTTGGTTAGTACAGTTGCCTGTATAAGGCTCAGTTTCCAACAGAGGTGTGCGAGTGTTGCGAGGAATATTCTTTTCATGAACCAATATAGGAACGCTTCATTTCAGGTTGCTTATTTCTACTTTGCTACTTAAGCAGCAGCACTAGCGTCATCTATATGGCGTCGACAGACGTCACACTCTTTCGGAACCAACCGCTCACCCAGACAAGAGATGTCGCTACTAAGCAATCAAATTATGATTGGTTTTTTGGAGTATTTTTTGTTTCAACTCCAAATTTGTTACTTTTACGGGTATCCCGTGAAACCATATCGAAAATACAAACTGAGACTTGGATGCACAGTAAATTCATCATCTCTTGTCTGGGTGAGCGGTTGGTTCCGAAAGAGTGTGACAGATAACTGTTTTGTGGTATTATTGTCGGTCGGTCCGATGATCCTTTGTTTGAGACGCCATAGCTCAAGCCACTGGCCATCACGGCTGTTTTTCACGGTTCCGGTTGCAAATATTGATTTCTGTTGGGCACTAGATGGCACTAGTCGTATATTTGCACATTGCGCTGTTTCCGACAGATGGCGTTGTACGCTTCTTGATTTATCACGATAATGCAGTCAGCAGTGGTCATAAAATATTCAGAGCTGTGCGAGTATTTTGGGGAATGAGTATGCCAAATGTCGGACCTACCATATCGACGACCGGGTGGCCCACTGGATAGAACCTGGCTATGAAGCTTGGGGTCCCGGGTTCGATGGCCGGTCGGGGCAGATTTTTGTATGTAAAGTACGAATGTTTGATCTCGAGTCCTAGGTGTAGGTATTAGGTATAATACAAACAATATGTTATATGTTATTTTCGTTTTATGTTTGATTTAATATAAATAATTTTGTATTTATTTTCTCTCTTTTGAGTATTTGCGGGTGGTAGGACCTAGTGCAGGGTCCGTCCGGATCGCTACCACCATCTTACTCGTTAATCCTACCGCCAAGCAGCAGTGCTTCCGGTGAGGAGAGTAAGACAGCCGGTGAAATTACTGGCACAAGAGGCATTTTATCTTAGCCCTCTAGATTGGTAACGCACCTGCAATCCCTCTGGTGTTGCGGGTGTAAATGGGCAGTGGTGATCACTTACGATCAGGTGACCCATTTGCTCGTTTAACTTCCTTTGACATAAATAAATAAAAAAAATAAAAATAAATAAATAATTTCTGTTTTTTCTCTTTACCGCGCGTAATTTTCACTGTCTGCAGGTCCTTATATAACGACTTGTCTTCTCTTAACTAGGTTAGCTGGAAAAGATCCCTTTTTAGGGATAAGCTCGCCTTTGTTCTCCCTTTTGTATATTTGTATTTTTATGTGCAATAAGAGTTTACATACATACATACATACTTTGATTCATGAGCCACTATGCAACCATATCACAGTAAATGAACAAAGAAAATCGTAATGACTTTACCTTTGAAAAGGTTCCATGGTAGCTCATGAATAAAAGTCCTTGGCCGTACAAAGAAGTAGCTTATTTATGCGAGTAGAATCGAACCTTGAATTAAACCTTAGGCCAAGGACATCCTGTAAAAAAATCAGACCAACTTTCTCATTCTAAAAAAAGGTTTGTGCCCAACTGTGGGACGTGTATGTGCCTCTAGGGCCAATTGCTTACGGTAAAGAATCGTTGTCTTGTATTTTTAAGGAGAAACGTTTAGAAACAGAAGATTTGCCGAATCAAACTGAAGTAAGAGCGGTTGTATAATAATTTATGTAGAATCGTTTTCGAGTACAAGGAGTTCAACATTAACTTTTCCGTTCATTTTCTTCTGTAAATTTACTTTCTCGTCCCAATGATACTATGATAATATTGGATATGTATAGGGATTTAGTACAGAATCTGGTTGCTATTTAACCTGCGTCATTGAAACCATGTGGGATAATGTAAGATGCTGTAATCTAGTTCTTTCTTTCTGTAAAAAGGAGTTGCTTGGAAGAAATCGCTCTTAAGCGCAAACACATATCATTGTCAGGTAGTTATAAAAAAAACACAAAAGGATCATCAAAATAATGTACGCAAAAAATACATAATATATAATTAGTGCTCGAATTACGATAAAATGTTCTCCACAAATAAAATTTACAAGGTTGCATTAGAATTAAATTAAAAATAATAATAATAATAAATAATAAATTCATTTATTTCGGGCAACTTGGCCCATACAATAAATACCTTACAGACTAACATACATATTTATAATCAATATTCAAAACTAATTTGGTGACAAAACGGCGTGACCCCGTTGAGTCACCGTCCCCGACGTCGCATTCATCTGCGGCATGGTGCCCCGGAACCGCCGGAACACGACAAATGTGATAATAATATCACATTTGGATCGGTCACTACAGGAAAGTCTAAAACTATAAGACATATATAAAATCTGTTCTTAAGTTATTATTATCGATTATAGTGACAAGTAAAACCGCATATATAGATTAGTTAAAAAAAGCTTGTACTTAGTTAGGTAATCTAAATTCTGATTATAATCTAATAAAAAATCTTACCCTGTCATATTGAAAAACAAAACTTATAAATTGTAAAGATTTTTTAAAATATACTGACCGGCAAAAAATCTGGCCCTCGAAAATGTATGCAGAAATAGGTCATTTTGTATGTAGACTGGGCCAAATTTTGTGCCGCTGAGTGTATCTAGTGAGTCATCACCGCTTGATCTAGATAAAAATGCAATCGGATCCTGTACTAATTCTCGTTACTGTATCAATCGAACAGTATAATTAACTTTAAATTAATTTACTGTGCCCAGTTATACTATAATTGTAAAAAAAACTGTTTTATAGTTTTGAGATCTGTTTCTTAGTAGTACTCACGGTAAGTATAGGCTTTGGCAGCCTTTTCGTGTGGTAGAGCCTTACTGTAACCACTTGCTGGCTGCAGTACGAATGGGCCGGCTCGACCGGGTTAGTACCACACTCCCACAGAATACCGGCGTGAAATAGTAGTTTTTCTACTGCGTTTCGTACGGTGAGTGGGAGATACGGAGGTCCAAATCCCCTCCCCCCTTTAGCCCCCCTTTTTTGCGGGCAACGCACTCGCAGTCCTAATAATGCGGTAGGTGTTCATGGGTGGCGGTGATCACTTACCATCAGGTGAACCGCATGCTAGTTTGCCAGCTATTTTAAATTAAAAAAAAATAGTTTTTTTGCACGTAACCCTGCAAAACTGTTTACAAACATATCGTAAATACAAACTGGAAAAAGAGACCAGCGCTGGGAATCGAACCCAGGTCCTCGGCATTCCGTGCTGCGTGCCATACCCCTACACTACCACTGGACAGGAGTACAGACACGAGTATGATTTTCGATATTGTTTTATGGGATGACCGTAAAAGTAACAGGAATTGAAATAAAAAATACAAAAAGACTGAATAACCAATCATAGTTTACAAACAGTTCAGTTCAGTTGTTGTGTTCGTGGAGCGATCTCTTCCAGGCTCCCTCTAAAGTAGGCAGAAGTAAGGAATACAAACAAACACCCAAGACCTCTGTATAATAAACATTCATATTTATCATAATATAAATTGCCCGACACGGGGACCAAACCCGCAACCGCTAGCTTCACAAGCGGTCACTAACAAATTAGATATCCAGTCGTCAATATATGGCGTTATTTTTACAATGAATAATTGATTCTCGAAAGACACCGAGCTTCACTCAGTCGACCATGCAGTATCTCAAACTTCAAGTCAATTTAGCTTCGTAGCGCTGCTAAGTGGCAGCTACGCCGTGCTACGACGTAGAGCGTCTACGCGTCGCAGTTTGATGTGAAACGCAATTTATAACCGACTGCCCGAAGTAGGGTTATTGACACGAATGCCAGAAGAAGCGAGCGTACGTACAGTCAACCATTTGATTCTTTAGGCCACCACAGAACCTTGGCGTGAAACAAGCATGTAAGCAAGAATGCAAGCAAGCATGCAAGTTATTAAGTTTAAATATTTATCACTTTTACAAAATTCCCGTGGGAATTCCCGATATTACATAGTGGTTTTCATTAACGTTGCATTATAAACAACCATCCCAAATTTACTCTAAGCTCAGCGGTTGCTATTTCGAGATTTTATCCCTATCCCATATGAATATCGAGTTAAAAAGTAGCCTATGTTTTATTCCAGATGTTCAGCTATCTATTATATTATCATACCAAATTTCATTTAAATCCGTTCAGCCGTTTAAGCGTGAAGGAGTAACAAACATACTCACTCACTCACAAACTTTCGCGATGATATGGTTCCATGGTGGCCCAGGAATGACAGTAGTTGACTGTATGTGTGTATGTCATCATCTCAGCCATAGGACCTCCCCCATATAGACCTCCAGTTAGCTTCGGTTAGAATTGGATTGTATCCACGGTGAACCCGCGGCTTTAACTAGATCATCCGTCCGTCTCCTTGGTGGACGTCCTACGCAACGCTTGCCGCACGGTCTACATTCGAGAACTTTTCGGCCCCAACGGCCATCCGTCCCGTTCTCTCTAAATGTGTTAGATAGTAATCGAAGAGCAATTAAATATCAGCCAAAAATAAAAAGCCAAATTAAGATTAAATTAAAAAAATACAAAAATTAATCTAATAATTAATGGAATAATTTAAATGCCAATGTGACAAATAATATGATTATAAAATCCAAATTATAAATTATAATGTCGTAAATAAAATAAACCAAAAACAATGCGGTAGGCACTGAACAAGGCACAAAGATATTCTGAAGATGGTGGTGGATGGATTTTGGTGGTAGGACCTTGTGCAAGGTCCGCCCGGATTGCTACCACCATCTTGCTCGCTAATCCTGCCGTGAAGCAGGAGTGCATGCACTGTTGTGTTTCGGCGTGGAGAGTAAGACAGCCGGTGAACCCCCTGGTCTTGCAAATGTCTATGGGCGGTGGTGATCTCTTACCATCAGGAGACCCACTTGCTCGTTTGCCATCCAGTTGAATAAAAAAAAAGATCGGAAATAAGAGCGTAAAATAACACATAACAGTGCGTATGAGTAAAGGAGCATTTAAAATCAAAGTCAAAGCGTATTTGATAGACGATTTCCTTGAAGAAAATAATTAACTATCATAAAACTAAGCTTTATAATAAACTACATGATGTAATTGAATTAATAGTAGGTTGTTAAATATTATAGGGTGTGGGTAGTGGTGGTACGAGTATAGGTATAGAAACATACATAGACTGCTAAAATCATTACTCTTCCTTTGGCTTTGCCGTAGTCGAGTAAAAATAAGGAGTGTAGTTGCCAACAAACTGTTTTACTGGTTAGATTTAATGCATTTTTTGTTGAGATAAATAAAAAATAAATTAAAAAAAAACTAAAAATATCAACCCAATAATTCATATGGCTAGACTTGTGATTTTTTTAAGGATATTCTTCATGCAACGGAAACTTTATGACCCTTCGAGAATAAAGTTAATTCTCAAAATTAACTGGCCTAAAAGAAACGTGAGTAAAGTCATGGGAAAACGTTAGTGCAAATAACTTTCAAATCAAAATTAAATTATAATGATATGAAAATTATCATAAGTGAAACATTCACAATATATCCACAAAAGTTAAAACATAACCAATTCATTAAACAGAATCGATGAAAAAAACTAACGTAGTGCTCCAGTAATTAAATTTACTAACATTTTGCCAAGCCAAATTTCCAAGCGTGCGGGTAAGAGACGGCGCTCTGTGGGGGAGCGGGACGGCTATACCGAGAGAGCTTCGCCCAATCAATGCATACAGCCTTCCTGCAGAGCCTCAGTGTGCCGTTAACCCGCGAGGAGCGTACACGCCCTTTAAAAAAAAAACAATAAAAACCAAAAAAAAAATCAATCGAAAATACTAATCGCGCAAAAACTAGTCCCGACTAAATCAATTGTGATTGAAAGTGGATGATTAAAAAATTGATCCGCGTCCATTGTACACGGTTCGGTTGGTTTCAGTGTTAGGTTTTAGTCCTTTAGTTTAACTAAATTGGTGTTTTTGGAGTGAATGCAGCGTCCTTTGTTCTGGCGGCGGGGTTGCAAAACTTAGTAAGTAACCAAGACAAAAGGGTGCAAGTAACCGGTTCACTGCCGCTGGTAACTAATTCAAAATTTTTTTTGGTTAGTTATGCCCTTTTGCTTTCAGCCGTGCGGCCATGTTGGAATTATGCAGCGATGCGTCGCTATTTTCAAGCGTTTTATGCTTTGACAATAGCTCCATGTCTTTAGTTGATTGAAAGACGCGTGATTGAATAACAGATTGAGGTTACACCTTTTGATTTATTATAGCATTGACATTTACGAAAATATGAAGTTAATTCTTCTACTAAAAATATAACAGCCTTAATGTTTATGCACTTTATAAATAAGCAACAAAAAAAACTTTTCAATCAATAAAAAAAATCACATTTATTTACGTTTAGCGAAAATACGTAATTTTAGTAAAATGCTAACATAAACAACCAGAAAACCGAAATTTAAAAAAAACTAGTTCGTCGTGCTACAAAAAAACTTGCCACAAAATCTAATGCTTTAAGTTTTTACCTCTGTAAAACACTCTTTCTTTCACATATTTGAATAAAAAACAAAAGTCTTGCGTGCCACGATTAAATGTTTTTCTTCCCGTCTTTCTTTGATTCTTTCTTCCGTGTTTAGAGCACAAAAACTAGTTATAATTATTGCCATTTTAAACGGCTTTTAGCAGAAATAAGTGAGACAAAGGCCAGTGTAGTGTGCCGCGACCTATATAACATACTCCCAATGCTCGCGAACAAAGAAAGCGCACACAGGTTGGCTGGTAGACGGAGCTTTGTGGCCCTATGTCCAGTTAAAACAAACCTTTTTCAATTCCCCCTCAATAATGGATTTTTTGACCCCCGACGTAAAAAGAGTGTTATTAATTTGACCGCTATAGGTGTGTGTGTGTGTGTGTGTGTGTGTGTGTGTGTGTGTGTGTGTGGCATCATAGCTTGTAAATAAATAAACGGAGTTTCATGTGGTGTTCATTAATTGAAAGCTAATTTAATGAGAATGGTTTTCAGCAATTAAGAAAAGTTAAGTGGTTTTTGAAGCATTGAACGTCGTAATTTCAATGTTGGGGATTTTTCAACTGTTCAATGTGGTTTAGGTTATACCCTGTGTATTGAATATGTGTAAATAAATGTCTCTTTCTCTCTCTCTATCTCGAATAGTTTTTTTTTTTATTATTATTAGACTGGATGGCAAACGAGCAAGTGGGTCTTCTGATGGTAAGAGATCACCGCCGCCCATAAACATCTGCAACACCAGGGGTATTGCAGATGCGTTGCCACCCTAGAGGCCTAAGATGGGATACTTCAAGTGCCAGTAATTTCACCGGCTGTCTTACTCTCCACTTCGAAACACAATCATTCACTTCAACTCTCGTGGCACTACCTATACTCGTACTACGAATACTACGAAAGTGAACATTTCTATGCCATATGAGTGTTTGTTACTTATAGCGCTAAAACTGATTTGATTTGAGCAAATAACTAGATCGTTTTATGTTTTTTATCCCGATGTTGTAATGGGATAAAAAATCCTTAAACTCAATCGCTGGGTTTATTATTTATGATTCATGAGATACGTAACTTTACTCAAGTCCATAATAATATGTATTTTTTAGATTTCTTCACGATTATTTTTGAAAAGTGGTTTCAACTTTTATTTGCTTAAAAAAGTGAAATCTAATTAGGAACCATAACTCTAACTACTTAACTAAAACATTTCGAAAACTTAGACGTGTGGGATGCGTAGAATATGGTAGAAGCCAGATAGATTCATACTTAGATGAATTTGCAAAGAACTTAACAACTTTAAGGGGTTGTTTCACCACCCATTAGTAAATTTTATTTGACGGATAAATGTGATGCCGTTTCCGTCTATTCGAACAAAACAAACAGAGACGGCATCACATTTATCCGTTAGTTAAATTTTAATCAATGGATGGTGAAACAGGGGATAAAGATATTATTCGTCAAACAAACGTATATATGTATGTACAGTCAACGTCATAAATATGTGATCATTTCTGTACCTTGTCGCTTTCAGTCGTTACACAATTTCGTATGGCTTTTCAAACATGACGTTAAAGTGACAAGGTACAAAAGTGATCACTTATTTATGACGTTGACCGTACATACTAGTGTTGACCCGTGATTTCGCACGCGTAAATCATTAAATATAAGAGTTGAATTGTAATTCCGGAATTTTACAAAATTCCCGGGAAAATCACATCGTGGTCATATTGACGTTGTAAAAACCAACCATGGCAAAATTCATGGTGTTATGAAGTTGAGTATGTTCATGAAGCCCAGCGCTTGTTATTTTGATATTTTAACCTTATGTCGTGGGAATTTCGGGTTCGCCTATGTGTTATCCCAGATGTCCAACTATCATACCAAATTTCATCCAAATCTATCCAGCTGTTTTAATTTGAAGTAGTAACAAACATACACACATACTAACAAACTTTCGCATTTATAATATAAGTAGGATTTGCGAGGCTTATTTAGTACAATTGATAAGAGTATGTTATAGATCTTTTGAATAATGTTTTTCCATCGTATCTTTTTGAATAAGTTCGTATTTATCCTGCTTTCCCAAGTTGTATTTTAAGTTCAAAAGCGTAACAAAGAAAGATACAAACAGTCGTATTTATAACTTCTTGTTGCCAGCGACTCTGCCTGCGTAGAATTCGTATATCGCTATGCCGCGGGAACTATCCCATGTCCTTCACCGGGACTCAAACTATCTGTATAGGTTCAGCGGTTTAGACGTGATGAAGTAACAAACAGACTTGCAAACTTTCGCATTTAAAATATTACTGCGATTTAGCTTTTCTTTCGGTTTTTCGGAATTTAAAAAAAATCCCGTGGGAATTCCCGAAAATTAAATCGTGGTTTTCATTGGCGTCACGTTAAAAACAATCATGGCAAATTTCACGACTCTAAGCCCAGCGGTTGTTATTTCGAGATTTTATCCCTATCCCGTAGTAATATCGGAATAAAAAGTAGCCTATGTTTTATTCCAGATGTCCAGCTATCTACATACCAAATTTTACTCCCTCACTCACTAACAAACTTTCGCATTTGCAAACGAAGTTGAAATAAATGAACCCTATTACAACGCATTAAGATCTACACTAAATGTACCATTATCTTAGTTGTATAAGCGACTTGATTGATAATAATCAAACACTATCCATTTATCCTCAATGTCTGAAGAAAGTTATTCAAATATCGACTTTAGGTCGCGTTACTAAGAGTTGAAATACAGTGCGCGCGTTTAGTTTTAGTTGGTTGGTATGATTGATCGCATAGACAGCGCCATCTAGTTTGATCAGAGAGTAAACAACTTTGTATAAAAAGAAAATAAAGCCGTGGTGGCCTAGCGGTTAGATAGACAAAGCAGAGAATCGTGGGTTCAAACTCGAGCTCGCACCTCTGAAATTTTCGAGATTCATGTGCGAATTATTTTCGAAATGTACGGAGTAGAAATTAATTTAAGAGATATACCTACTGAAAATCTCAGACTCCTCGACAATATAAAGTTTATGCGATCGAGAACATCAGTAATACTCGTATATACACATACAACTCCATATGTGTTCTCTGCGGCCTGCAGGTAAGAAATACATCAGGGAGAAAGGCAGCGGTGTGGCCGGAAGATGGTTCGACGATTTATAAAACGCTCAATAACCGCTCTTCTGACCTTATTTTTAACGAATTGAAACTACTACTGTGCTCACCCGAAACCTTAAGCCGAGCTTAGACTTGCAAGAAAAATCGTGCAAGTCGCATTACATTGCGAGGCCGTAAAGCCAACGAGTTTGTAGTGGTCAATCGAGCGCCGCAATGTAATGCAACTTGCACGATTTTTCTTGCAAGTCTTAACTTGGCACGTTTATGCAAGAAATATTTGTTCCTGCAGTTCCTCGACTTCCACACTGTAAGAACTCACACAAACCCATTCTGTCACCGCCAACACACTACACTGACGCGTTTCGAACTCAACCAGAGCTCATCTTCAGAGCAACACAACCGTTCGCTGCGCTACCAGATGTTAGACTTCCACACACATTTCTTGCATAAACGAGCAAAATTATTATTTCAGTTCATTGATGGACCTCTTTAAAGTAACGCCTGATTCAATAAGCTCATTTTTTACTCCCGACACTAAAATGAATGATTATAAAATAAATGGATGAATGGTGATGAAGAGATGGGAGGAGTCTAACATCAGGTAGCATGGTGTATGGTTGTGTCGCTCTAAAGATGAGCTCTGGTTGTGTTCGAAACGCTTCAGTGTAGTGTGGTGGTGGTGATAGATGGGTTTGTGTGATTTGTGTGTGTTGTTACAGTGTGGAGGTGGAGGAACTGCATGAACACGCATATCTTGCATAAACGTAGCTATCATAAGGTCGCGGGTGAGCAAAGAAATTGTTTCAGTTCATTGATATGGACCTCCGTAAAGTAACGCCTGATTCGATAAATTAATTACCATAAAGAGTTTTATAATTCAACTAGCTTTTGCCCGCGGCTACGCCCACGTAGATTTCGGTTATCGGGAACTGTGCATTTTTTCGGTATAAAAAGTGGCCTATGTCACTCTCTGGCCCATAAACTATCTCTATGCCAAAAATCACGTCGAGCCGTCGCTCCGTTTCGACGTGAAAGACGGACAAATATACACACAAACACACACCCTTTTGCATTTATAATATTAAGTATGGATATGGACACCATTTAAAACGGAGAAGTAAACCAGCGTTGTTTTTAACGAGTGCACCCGCTGTGCGCTGCTGCAGTGTGTGCTTGACCCAATTTCTTAATGTATCCCATCGATCGCTGCACAGTACAAAGCAAATGGAGGCTGGAGGAGATCGCTTTGAGGCGAGGTGTTGCCTTTAATCACAGAGTTCTCATGTTGGGAAGTTAGAACTCACTGATCATCCTAATCTATATACGTCCCACTGGTGGGCACAGGCCTCCTCTCAGAATGCGAGGGCTTGGGCTGTAGTTCCCACGCGGGTACAGTGCGGAATAGGAACTTCGTACACCGTTGAATAGCTTTGCAGGTTTGTGTAGGTTTCCTCGCGATGTTTTCTTTTACCGTAAAGCTCTTAAATTTGAAATGTAATTTCGCACATGAATTTGGAAAAACTCTGAGTTGCGAGCCAGGGTTTGAACCCACAATCCTCTGCTTGAGAGGGCATAGGTCAACCCACTTGGCCACCACGGCTTTTTTTCTCACTTACTGATATTTTGTGTAAATTATGTATTAAGCACAGCAAAGTCAAATAAATGGCTAAGTATTAATTTTCCTGGAATTGTAAATGCAAAATTTCATGGTCTTCCTTTTATTTAAGATGCTTGAAATAAAAAATCTTCCGATTAAGCCTTTTGATCGGGGTCGTAAAATTACGGGTGTTTTTTATTTACCATTTCGCGGGTTCGATTCCCGGTTCAGACAGGCGATTATTCGAAAATCTTTGAATGCGGTTAAAATTGTTTTTTAAATCAAAATGAAGTCTCATTTCAGTCCATTTGTGTATCTGATACTTTCCCCCCTTGTGGCATGGTCGTTGCACGCCATTGTATGTATACTTATTTCATGGCAATCGATTCAGTAATCAAGGCGTGCAAGCGGAACAAAAAACTCATTTTCGTTGAAAATATACTGTACTTAAACATCTCCATGTTTCCTATGCTTATACATAAACATCTCGTAGTATCTTAAAGATCTTTCTTTTCGCTAATTCGAAGAAACATTGAACAAAACATTTTTATTTTAATTTACGCAAATTCCAGTAAAAAATATTTTCTTGTCTTAAAAGCAGTTCTTATTATCCTTTCAAAAGAATCTCAGCTAACTAAAATATTTTAGGTTTAGTAGTTTAGGTTTTAGTATGAGTCAAGATAATTGTTACAAAATGGACATACAAAGCCTTGCTCCCGGCGTAGAGCCGCTACGGGCTACGTAGAGGGTCTACGAGCGTAGACAGCTACGAGAAACTGATGAAAGCTAAAGTTAAATGGTACGTTGAGGTCAAAGATATCTTTACACTGTAGTACCTTGTCATTGTTATGTCTTCTGACTATTTTATATAGGTAGTGCCACCAGAGTTGAGGTCACGCCCATAAGAACATGTCATGTGTAATGACGGGATTTTTTTGACTTGAAAGTAGAGAACCTACCACAGATAATAAAAAGTAGCACAAGAGAGGTATTCTTAAGTTACTTTAAAAATGTTGTAATTAGAGTAAATCATAGAAATAAGAAAGAGTAAGAAAGGTATGATAACAAAACAACGTATAATGACTATATGGGTGTGTCATCATGCGAAAATGTAATAGGTTAAGAAAGATTTCTCACAGGCGGCCTTTTGTCATTTTTCCATTGATATTTTGTATTGAGTATATTATGTAGTGTATAAGTATTATATTAATGTATTTGTTTATTTATATAATTTATATTATATTTGTATTGATCTATTAATTCTACGTTTCTCCTGTCTGTTATTTCTGCCACCTACATTAGTCTGTTCATATTTATTAATATCAGAGTAATTGGTTGTCTGGAAGAGATCGCTTTTTAGCGATAAGACCGCCTATTGTCTACCTGATTTTTTTAATTTTTGTAATGTCACTGTACTGCTCTCGGTGATCAATAGAGAATATTTGTATTGTATGTGAAGAATGTTGTATGAGAAGAAAAAATGCGAGAACTAGTATGAAAGTGTAAACTTGGGTACATAATTGTAAATATAGGCTCCAATAACATTGTTGGAGGTATCGAATAAAAAAGAATGACGAGATTTTGCCATCGCTCATTAATTTCATTCATTCTCTTTTCATGCAATCAGTTTTTCATGTAGCTGTGTGTGTAATCATTCACTTCAACTCTCGTGGCACTACCTAGCTCTTAGGTAGGTAGGTAGGCCATCTAGTAATATCTACGTAAAGATATCCTGCCTTTGCACACAATTATTGTTTGCCAAATGTTTAATTTCCCAAGTCTCAATTTTCTCCGAAACCAAAAATCTCAGTGTATTTTTTTATGCTTTTATAGAACACAGTAGGTTTGTTTTATGAAAGTTTCGAAATAAAATATGGTTTCAGAGAAAAAAGTGAGTTGGGAAATGAAACAGTTGCCGATCGAAACATTTGGGAACAAACCGGCCAAGCGCGAGTTGGGCTCGCGCACGAAGGGTTCCGTAACATCTATACAACATACATTAGATATTAGCAAAAAATGGCAAAAAATCATGTTTATTGTGTGGGAGCCCCCTTAAATAAAATTTTTATTTTGTTGCTAGTATTTGTTGTTATAGCGGCCACAGTTATACATAATCTGCGAAAATATAAACTGTCTAACTACCACGGTTCGGACGGACGGACGGACGGACGGACGGACAGCGAAGTCTTAGTAATAGGGTTTCCGTTTTTACCCTTTGGATATCCCTAAAAAGGGTCCATATTGACTCGCATAAAATCGATCCTCCGATTTTTTTTCCTGCTACCGATTTGTACCCAGAATCATCACTCTTCCGAATTTTAGCTTCATATTTTATTTGTCATAATTTGTACTACTACCAACTGAAGTCATAATGGTCACTTATCAGAATATCGTAATTCATAACGTTGTCACTAAGATATGTTTGTACTCATAATGCTGGTTTTCATATTTCTTTCATTCATAATCATCAATTTCAATAAACTTGTTAATCATAAAATTTAAACATCGATACTGTTTTTTTACGTTAATTTAACGTTAATGCGATGTTGGAACTGGAGTGAAAGTTTTTATATATTATTATCAATATGGAGGAGAAATAAACGAATATAAATAGGCCCATTTGATGATATTGATGAGATTATTTACTTAAATTGTGATTACCCTACTTTACTGGTGGCAGTTTGGTTCTGTAGTGGTCGCAGTTCTAACCTAACCTAACCTATATTAATGGCAGTAGTTTGGTTCTGTAGGGGTTGCAGTTCTAACCTAACCTAACCTACTTTACTGGTAGCAGTATGGTTTTGAGGGGGTTGCAGGTTTAACTTAACTCGAGGGTAAAATTCATATAAAATTGATTTGCTGACGAATTGTTTTTTCTTTGTTACTTACATCTATTGTGGTTAAATAATGTCTGCAGTAATAACATCTAACAGATGGTGATTGCTTCGCCCATTGATAGCGTTGTCATCGAAATACTTATTTTATCACATTTTTTTTCACTAAACGAAAGCAACGCAGGCCACAAACTGTATGACAGTGAAGTTTATAGCTACAAATAAGTCTGCTTTAAAAATATATGATAATGGAGTTTTATGAGTACAAAACAATATGCTTAAAAAAAGTATGACAAAAAAAAGGAGTACAAGAGATATTTATGACAACTGAAATTATGGTTTTAAATGTTTCGGAGTTATGATCGGTAGTAATAGTGACTAAGTATTAATAGTGAGTATTATGACAGAAAATTGTATGACAAACATTTTCGGAGTTCCAATAATCGGGGTCGAAAAATTATGCCAACTTTGGCGCACCCCCCTAAAAATAATTGTGCGAAACAGCAGAGAACCCTACCTAAAACCCCAAGCCTTCACTTCCGTCATAAACGTTTTGTGTATGTAGCCAATTTTATGCTACACCAATAAACAGGCTGTCTGTCCGACAGCTGCGGCACCGTATCTCATTCACCTCACGTGCTACGGCCGGACCTATTGCTGCGGCAGTCTCGTTTATTGTGTGTTTGGGAACGCGCCGCGTACGCACGATATTGCTGGGCTAGATTGGCAGAAGGTGGAATGGAATGGCGGAGGACTGTAACAAATTTGTTTTTTCACACCTCTCCTTCAGAAAAGTAACTTTTCCTCCCTGACTAGAGGGAGCAAAGTGCAACTTTTCTGTTCAAGGCATTTCTAAGTGTTTGATTGCAAATGCAATTTTTTAAAGTTGATAATTGTAAAACCACGCCATTTTCTATACTGGTTGATTTTTAATTATATTTAGTTTTTTTTTTCAAGTTTCTTAATGCTCGGTGTGAAAAGTTGTATGAGCCACTCGGGAGCAAAATTTGCACTTTAAAGTTGAATATTTCTCAAACAAATCGTAGAATCGAAAAATCGTCTTAGCAAACCCCTAATGGTTTTAAAATACCTATTCAACGATACCCCGCACTATAAAGTTGGATGAGAAAAAAAATCACCCCCACTTTACGTCTATGGGAGGTAACCTAAAAAAATTTTTTAATTTTTTATTGTACCATTTGTCGGCAAAATTACAGCTTCCTAGCATTGATAGTCCCTGAGCAAAGCCGTGGACGGTCGGACAGACAGACAGACATGGCGAAACTATAAATAGTCTGTCTTATGGGTTCCGTTTTTGCTATTTTGGCTCCGGAACCCTAAAAACACGGTGTATTTCATTTTATTTCTTGAGTCCTATCCTAACTTGTACACACAACACACTCGCAAACTTTCCCACATATAATATTAGTAGGATTAGTATCATCTTATTACCCATCCCGTCTAACCCGCTTCAGTAAACATAGTACAGGGAACCATAAAGACTGAGACTGGCTGCACATTGACCCCTGTCCTATTCTGAGTGCACTCGGGTTCACCGACCTCTGCATTCGTCAGACAGTGCATTTGACGTCTCATTATTTCCAGATTATTTCACAATTTCATCTCGATATTGATATGCTAATAATTTAAAATTCTAATCTAGTTTGTTTTATTATCGTTTTCTTCGAAAAATGACGAAGGGCAGACTGACAAGTACGGTCGAACAAATTTAATCTTTACGCAGGGTGGAACCCTTTAATAATCAACTAGCTTTTGCCCGCGGCTTCGCCCGCGTGGAATTCGGTTATCGCGCGCTGTTCCCTCGGGAACTGTGCATTTTTTCGGGATAAAAAGTAGCCTATGTCACTCTCGGGCCCATAAACTATCTCTATGCCAAAAATCACGTCGATCCGCCGCTCCGTTTAGAAGTAAAAGACGGACAAACACACACACAAACATACAAACACACACACTTTCACATTTATAATATTAAAAAGATAGTAAAATATGGATTTCACTATGATTTCCTTGATAAAAGTATGAGATGTCAACATGACATTAGTAGCACAAAGGTTTCCACCCTGGGTCATTTATTACTTATTTAATCTCATGTGTCATGTGGCCGCTGCCCATGGACACCTGCAACTGCACCAAGGGGATTGCAGACGCGTTGCCAACCTAGAGGCCTAAGATGGGATACCTCAAGTGCCAGTAATTTCACCGGCTGTCTTACTCTCCACGCCGAAACACAACTGCAAGCACTGCTGCTTCACGGCAGGATTAGAGAGCAAGATGGTGGTAGCAATCCGGGCGGACCTTGCACAAGGTCCTACCACCTGCAATACAAATTTACCGACAAATCTACAAATAAAACGTCGACTACGAAAAATAATTCTTGTTTCACAACATAACATGCTTGCTCAGACTTTACTGCACCCTATATTCGACTTTACTGCACCCTATATTCGACTATGCTGACATTTGTTATCTCGATCTCTTAGAATAATAGCTTAATAAACTTGAACGAATTCAAAATAAAAATGTCACTATTATACCGTTTTTGTCAAACTTAAAACCTAAATGCTAAAAGTGGTTCCGAAGCGGTAACGTTTTAGTGTGCTCTGCCTACTCTATTTGGGAATACAGGCGTGATGTTTGTGTGTGTTTGTGTGTGAATACAAAATCTATGCATTCGGTTTATATTTGGTCTAGGTAGGTTCGATCATGTCTCTAATTTCGATCACAGCTCAAGTGGCTCCCAATCCGCCTCCGCCGTAACTCTCACATCCTCCTCCTTCTTTACGGCATTCTCTTCAACTCTGCAACTCCTCGCTACCTCAAAGAACGATTTAGCTACGTAACTTCTATTCGATGCTCTCAGGACTTTCTCCTTACCGTGCCTCTTTCTAACTCCAAATTCTATGTCTATTCTTATACTGTCCAGGCTATTCGGTTGTGGAATTCCTTGCCGATTGACTTACGACTGGCAAAATCTCTGTCACTCTTTAAATCTATGCTTACGGAACACTATCTGTCATCTTGTCATTAGCTTTATCATAGTTTATTTTTTTATTCATTTATTTATATGTGACTGTTTATCCCACTGCCTATATTTATTTTAGACGTGTATTATGTACAATATATGCATGTGTAGATGTATTTTTGTTGCGTTTTAATATTCTGATCCACTACCACTGTAAGCCACTGTATCCACTGTAAACTAGTCCTTCCTTCATTCTGTTAAAAGGTTGCTTGGAAGAGATCGCTTTTAAGCAATAAGGTCGCCTATTGCTTACCTTATAATTCTCTCTGTATACCTGTTTTCTGTATCGCTTACTATTTCTGGTGTACAATAAAGAGTCATTGTATTGTATTGTATGATTATCATTAAATTTAAATAATCGATTGTCACTCGACGTTATGTCACTGACAATTGTCACGTTGGTGAAATAGGGCCCTGGTCATCTACTGTCAAGAAACTAACCAGCTTTATGTAAAACGGGACCGACGTTTAACTTGGTCTTTTAACTGAAATGGACTATCCAAGTAGGTCAAATTACTTTCAGATCTAGGTATCGAATCCGGATTACGCGCTCCTCTATATTGAACCTTGTATAACCAGCCTACGGTCCAAAGTTGCTTGGAAAATAGCGAGATAGAACTTTGTGGTACGAGGACATGAATGGCAAGTCAGATTGAAAACGGTTTTGAACGGAGCTATACGGTGATGTAAAATTAATCTCAGATATTTGTAATTTTACCACGAATTGTAGAAACATTTTGTGACGTGATTTTCCCAATAACGCCGATAAGCCAAAGGCAACACAGGGATACTTAAAGTTCCATATTACAAACAGGCTAAAAAAGTAGTTTCTGGGACATTTCATTAGTTTTTATAACAAAATTCCAAAAAAATGTTATTCATCAAACAAATACCAAATTCTAATCTATTGTCAAAAAATTTAAAATATGTAAGGACGTATTGTAGGCATTTTTAAATCTCGATTTAAGGCTTAACCTGATAGTTCTTGTTTGGATCTGACAGGACTTAAGACCACTTAAACCTAGATTTAAAAAGCCTGCAAGTGGACGTAAGGCGTATTGTAAAGCTAATGGTTCAAGGGACGTTTTGAACCTGAATCCTAATACTTCAAATAGCGAATCTATTGTGTTATAAATAAAGTTGTGTTAAATACTTGGATGTAAATCACTGAACAACATTTTAAACCTGTTTAAAAAAAGTACCTATATATACCTCGTTGAGTGTCTCGACGGGTTCTTGCCAGCTTGTCAGCATGTGTTTTATCCATGTTTTATCGAACCGGTGGTAAATTTTTTGACATTAATTAGAGCTCGTTTGCTTGCTTTTCTTCTTCTTCTTCTCTTTTAAAATATGGCTTTTCTATCCTAATTCATAGGACAATTTCGCCAGTGTCAAGGTAAACTCTCTTTGAGAGGGACGTTGTGCGCTGATTGTAGTTTTTGCAACTTGATAGTAAAATTCCAGAAACCACGCGGAGACAACTTGCGCATTAAAAAATGTTAGACACGAGAGCAATATTATAGAATTCTGGGATGGTTAATCGCAGCATAAAACACTATCAAAATTATACTTCAACTAGCCAAAGAAACAGAAATAGCAAAATTAGATATTGTCTACATCCGCCATCTTCGAATGCTACAAATCGAATCCTCTTGCTTGCTTTTTATGAGTACCGTAGTTTAGAGAGGGGTATGAGCATTAGCAAACGTATGTTATATTTAAAAAAATATAGAAAGTGAAGTTATACGTAATGAATATTATATGTTTTGTTTTTATATTATATTCTATTACTTACCCCAAGGTAACGCCTGATTCAATAAATTATTACAGAAATGGTTATAGTTTACTGTTATATTTACCACTAAAGTTTGTAAGTCTGTTTGTTTGTTACTTCATCACGTGTAAACCGCTGAACCAATTTAGATAAAATTCAGTATACAGATAGTTTGAGTCCCGGGGAAGGACATAGGATAGTTTTTATCCCGGAAAGTTAAATAGTTCCCGCGGGATAGTGAAAACCAAATTCTGCGAGTACAGAGTCGCGTTTATCGGGTAGTTCCACAATATTTTTTTTGTCTAACAAAAACAATCTTTACGTTGCTTCAATCTTGGACGTTAAAAAAATAAAATGAACTTGTTATAACAATTCAAGTTTCGCTTGAGCGCCGCGAAAACATAGTCTCAAGAAAAACACACGATTGTTATCATTATCATTGCCTTTTGTTATTTTACTTTACATATTTGCGAAATGGTTGAAGACTGTTGGAATAAAGAGTTATTGGAAATATACGGTTTTATAACTTAAATCTCTCTCTGCTAATGTATTCCACCTGAATTACGATTACTTATCGAAAATAACCCACAAAAATCTTGACCAGCTCTATAATACGTATTTTTTAGCATTAGAAATAAGGTAAACCATCTTGACGAGTCTTTTTATTGAAAAACGTTTAAAAAAAACAGTAACTAATACACGATACCAAAAGCATGTAAATTGTGGGGAAGGTCCGCTCGGATTGCTACCACCATCTTGCTCGCTAATCCTGCCGTGAAGCAGCAAAGCTTGCACTGGTGTGTTTCGGCGTGGAGAAGACAGCCGATGAAATTACTGGCACTTGACGTATCCCATCTTAGGCCTCTCGGTTGGCAACGCATCTGCAACCCCCCTGGTGTAGCAGGTGTCTATGGGCGGTGGTGATCTCTTGCCATCAGGAGACCCTTGCTCGTTTGCCATCCAGTCGAATAAAAAAAAACCGTAATGGAAACGTACCAGCCACGGAATGTAACGTGAGACGGACTACAACCTAACAACGGCGAGTCATAAGAAGCGTATCAGGACCGTTTTTGGCAAAAACGGAACCCTAATAGTATCGCCATGTCTGTCTCCCCCTACCCCTAAAAATGGGGACATTTTTTTAAATGATCGGAATCGATTGTGCTTTGATTCTGAGTAGGAATAACCGCATTTTTCCAAAATTTCATAAAAAAAAAAAGGGTACACTTTTTAGGGTTCCGGAGCCAAAATGGCAAAAACGGAACGCTTATAGTTTCGCCATGTCTTGTCTGTCTGTCTGTCTGTGTGTCTGTCCGTCCGTCCGCGGCTTTGCTCAATGACTATCAATGCTAGAACGCTGTAATTTTGCACGAATATGTATATAAACTATGCCGACAAAATGGTACAATAAAAATTACAAAATATTTTTTTTTAGTGTACCTTCCATAGACGTAAAGTGGGGGTGATTTTTTTTCTCATCCAACCTTGTAGTGTGGGGTATCGTTGGATAGGTCTTTTAAAATCATTAGGGGGTTGCTAAAAAGATTTTTCGATTCAGTGAATTGATTGCAAAATATTCAACTTTAAAGTGCAAATTTTCATTAAAATCGAGCGTCCCCCCCCCCTAAAATCTAAACCGGTGGGTGGAAAATTTTGAAAAAATTCAGAATGGTAGTAAGTAAGTATATCAAACTTTCAAGGAAAACTATAACGACTAATTTTGCTTGAGAATTATTAGTAGTTTAAGAGTAAATAGCAGCATGGTATAAAATATACCTAAACTTGAAAAATATTACTTCTTTTTTCGTAATGGCTACGGAACCCTATTTTGGGCGTGTCCGACACGCTCTTGGCCGGTTTTTTTGACGCTCCGTGTATGGTACGCGACAGCGACGGTTGGTTACGAAACGTGCTGTGGGCAGAGTCTCATACTTTTCAATACAAAGAATATATTTTTGCCTGACACGAACCTATTACGGTCATAATATGGTACAGTGTAGAGACCTTAAGATTCAAACCCATCCCCACCCAACCTACCCAATCACCCATCTCACTCAATTCATCGCAACATTTCAATAAACCCATAACCCTTATTTGTGAACATTCGGCTAAAGGTCCAATGTCATCACGAATGCAAATTCTGTCGAATATTGCTTACTACGGACCTTACTTCTCACCGCAAAAATCACCTTTAAAAGTTTCTGCATACGATTGACTTTTTTACAGCCAACATAATCTATTCAAGAAACCCACGGTTCCAAAGTAAACTAAACCTTACGTGAAATATATACGGTTGAGTTTAAATCGGAAACGTTTACTCAATTGATCGTCTGTTCTAAAATCATTCATATTTTTATCACGTTAAGGTTGAATTTCCCGTCCAGCTGTATTTGGCTGTATGCCAGTTCACCTGAGCCTAGCGTTCTGCATAACTCAATATGAAATGAAAAATTGAGCGAATTGAGCTCTTATAGTCTTTGACAGGTGTCACATGAGGGGACGAATTATCTATTTGCTACCGTGCACCGGCGTTACCTCATTGATCTTAAAAGCGGTTCCGAACCGATCCGAATCCAAGAAAATACGGGCTGGAGTAGAACTATTTGTATGGTAGAATCGAATAAACGGATGCCGATTAAAATAAAAGTAAAATGGTTCTGACGAAAGAAATTATGTAACAGTGTTTTTATTATTCTTGGAAATAAACTTTAGACTATATACTTTTAACAAGCTTTTCTTTAGCTTGCCCTGTATATTTATTTATTTGTTTGGGTCAAATCTTGGAAGCTAAATTTGACTCACTTTCAGCGGTCCGATTAACTTTAAATTTGGCATACTTATGTAATTTGGTGATAATACAATAATCTGGTAGTGACATCTTGGTGGTCCTGCCAAGATTGGCTCAGCAGGAGGGAACTCTTCAATGGTTAATAGTACCGACTTGAAATTTGATACGGCTATGCAGTTAATATGACAATGCAAGTACAGTCAACAAAAAGTATAGTCAGAAAAAAGCTTGTATCAAAAATGAATTTTTTACCAGAAATTGGTTTAATTATCAGTGGAAACAAGCTAATTCAGTCTAAACACACGTTTTGCATAAGCCGTAATTATAGCAAGATAATATAATCATTCCATAAATTGCAACCGTATTTTTCTGCCTGTTTAATATTCCGGCCGCGGCCGGGATAAACAAAGAAACAAGGGGATGAATTAAATGGACAGACAGCCGCACATACCGTTAATATTACGGTAGGTATTTGGTGTATTTAGAGAAATGAGCTTAGTTGCACGCTAGACTGTCAGGTTTAAAGCCATATTTTGCATATTTTGTCTATCAAATGACACTACTGCCCGAATGAGAGCTTTGTTTTTCGAGTGTATGTAATTATGTATGTGGGTATATTATGTCCATTAATTTGGTCCTCGCTACAGCCTAAACGGATGGACGGATTTTAACATATGAGGTATCATTGGATTATTCATACCTGTCGGAGCGACATAGAGTACATAATATTTCAATATGGTGTCTGCGAAAAAAATGGGGCGGAGGAATAAAAAAAAATTGTATTGTAACAATATGGGTATCAAATATAAGCTAATAATTAGCCCATTCTAAGTTTATGTTTATGGGTTATAATGCTTTTAATCTACCATTTTCACAGAAATATTAAAAAACGTATGAAATAAAATCTAAAAAAAAAAAAAACAAAACACCAGACTGCCTTTAAAACTAAAAGGATCAAAATAAGTCTAGTGGTCCAGTTCTCTCTCAAGTAGCTAATTTAAAATTCAACAGTCGAGACCCATTAAAATCGTGACTAGCTCAAAAGTTGTTGGTTTTTTAGTTTTTTTTTTAATTTAATGTTTTTTTAATCAAGCATTACTTTATAGAGGTCCATATCAAAAACAATTTCTTTGCTCACCGCCGACCTTATGATAGCTATGTTCATGCGGCTCCTACGCCTCCACGCTGTAAGAACACACAACCACTACCACGCTACACTGACGTGTTTTGAACTCAACTAAAGTTCATCTTTCAGAGATTTTATACCGAACTTGCGGGAATTTGGGATAAAAAGTAGCTTTGACATGTTCAAACCATACATTTTTCATAAATTTTTAATGGTCATCCTGTAGAACTCTATGGATTAGGTTTGTTATATAAAAATTCAGAAAAATAAATGATTTTAGAGAAAAAAAGAGAATTAGATGTCAAACATTACATTATGACTAACAATTTTTAACCAGTCGATTCTAGGATTTCACTGAATTCTCATGGGAGTTTTTAGTTATATCGGGGTTCTGATTGACTACATTAAAAATAGCCGTATTCAATTTCATAACTTCAAGCCCAGCGGTTATTTCAATATTCTATCCTTATCCCGAGGGAATATCGAAAAAAAGTAGCCTATTTGTTATTCCAGACATTTAGCATCTACGTACCGAATTTAATTTAAATCTGTCGAGCCGTTTTAGCGTGATTGAGTAACAAGCATACATACTCGCCAACTTTCGCATTTATGATAGTAGGATGTGAGCAAAGCCGCAAGTGAAGCCTAGCGGACCATTTAGGCTACCTCGCCAACAATGTAAACTCTCTTAGTGTACTGTTACAACCGCCCCTTCCAAAAGGTTCCCTTTGAGTGCGGCCTTTGATCTGGCGGGGAATTCTGCTCAACTTATTTTTATTATATCCCCAAATTAGCTCTTATATTTTAAAGGTGCAATGTTATGGGAACCGGCTTGGTTTGTAATACTGCTTGTGAAAGTCACGATAATTTAACGAATAATGCGTTAGTTTGTGCAGGTCCATACTAATGAGCTGTAAATAACAATTATTATAAAAAAAAGCCGTGGTGGCCTAGTGGTTTGACCTATTGCCTCTCAAACAGAGGGTCGTGGGTTCAAACCCCGGCTCGCACCTCTGAGTTTTTAGAAATTCATGTGCGGAATTACATTTGAAATTTACCACGAGCTTTGCGGTGAAGGAAAACATCGTGAGGAAACCTGCACAAACCTGCGAAGCAATTCAATGGTGCGTGTGAAGTTCCCAATCCACACTGGGCCCGCGTGGGAACTACGTGTATACGCTGTGTGGACGTATATAAGCTGTGATGATGATGATGATAAAAATGTTAAATCACTACTTTGTGAACTATACCTTAGTATAAGATTGGAATGTTACTGTCGAAGCGAATTACATTTTCAAGGGTACCGTACCCCAATAGAAGTAAACCGGAACACTTAATAGGTAGAATTACCTTGTTCATCCCATGTGGAAGAGGCTGGATGTGAAGTTGGAAATAATTCTACTTTATTATGTACTAGCTTTTGCCCGCGACTTCGTCCACGTGGAATAATAACTTTGGGAAGTATTTAATTTATTTAGGATACCTATTCTGCCAATAATAGCACATAGAAACTTCCACAGTTTACTGAAAATAACCTATTTTAACACATTGCTATAAATATAAACTATTTTTTTTGTTCTCCCATCCATCCATACATCCATGTTCTTTGGTAAAACATAAATATTTTGTGGGTAGCCACATTTTAGCCATACGACGTGTATTCTACCCTACCAACACAAAAGGACTAATTATTATTCTTCATAGTGAACTCTTGACACCTTACGTCCTTTATTGTAAGTTAGGAGGGTAGGATTATAATTAAAACAGCATTTTTACTAAGCATAGCTACACGTATTTCTGATAAACATACTTATAGTAAATTTGTTTGGAATTCCTTAAGAACTTTCATCCCCATATTTATAGGTCGAAATTTTGAAAGCGCCGGAAAAAATGTTTTTTGGGTTCTGTAGCTCAAAAGGAAAAAATGGAACCCTTATAGGATCACTTTGCTGTCCGTACGTCCGTCTGTCTGTCAAGATCCTCTATCTTGTAAACACGTGGAGTATCGGTATCGAATTGAGATTAAAATTCTAAACTCAGGTGAATAGTCCCGAAAGCTGTGAAAAAATCAAACTTCTAAGTCAAGGCAATCAAAAGCTACAGTCATTAAAAAGGTGTGTCCATACAAATCGCCTTAACAGAAAAAGTTATAGGGCACTTCCGGCTTTCCTAGTAGCTCTTATATAGCACAATAAATAAGAAAAATCTGGAAATCATAATTTTTCATGTCTGACTGTCTATGTCAATAAGCCATCTATAATAACCCCACATTGCGTACATTTTGCTATGAGCTTTACCTAAGGGCACTGCTAACACTGCATCATCACCTCTGCTAACATCCCCTCGCCGGTAAAAAATTCAAAAACGCTTGAACATATATCTATTTATTTCTTATAATGTCCAAATGCCAAGTTTCACAAAGAACCATCGATTTATCTTCAACAATGACGATCTTCCATATAAAGTTTCATCCCTTATTTCACCCCCTTACAGGAAGAATTTTAAAAAACGCGCGAACAAATATCGATTTATTTCTTATTAAGGGCCTAAATGCCAAGTTTCATGGTTTTATCTTCGACGGCGACGAACTTCCACCATATTAAATTTCACCCCTATTTCAACCCCTAAAACCTTTTTTTCGCGATAAAAGATAGCTTATGTTCTTTCCCAAGGTCTATTCTATCTCTGTACCAGATTTCATCCAAATCGGTTTAGCGGTTTAGCCGTGAAAGCGTAACAGATAGACAGACAGACAGACAGACAGAGTTTCGCATTTATGATATTATAGTATGGAAGTATGGATTAAGGGCCTAAATGCCAAGTTTCATGGTTTTATCTTCGACGGCGACGAACTTCCACCATATTAACTTTCACCCCCTATTTCAACCCCTTAAAACCTTTTTTTCGCGATAAAAGATAGCCTATGTTCTTTCCCAAGGTCTATTCTATCTCTGTACCAAATTTCATCTAAATCGGTTTAGCGGTTTAGCCGTGAAAGCGTAACAGACAGACAGACAGACAGACAGACAGACAGACAGACAGACAGACAGACAGAGTTACTTTCGCATTTATAATATTAGTATGGATGTTTATATGTGTTTTAGTATGTATGCTATAAAAAGTAATTTAATTGAAAAAATTGCTTTTTGTGCTTAAATATTAGCAAAAAGCAAGTAACAAAATATTAGCGCTAGTTTAAGCTGCATTTCTATCAGAGATTTATGAGGATGCGTTGCGAGGAATGAGATTGTCATGAACTAATAGAAACGCTTAATTTACCCTTGCACCGCCGTGAAATTGTCCATTAGAGATGCTCTGAGCTAGGTAAACGAAGTTTCTACTAAAAAAAAATGTTTATTTTCAAAACTTAACCTAGGTACAAACAATGTGGCCGGCACCCCCTGAGCCCCTGGTAAGTATGACAATACTTGTGTTAGGGGGCTCCGCTACTTCTCGCGGTTGTTGACGAATTCAAAAACAAACACTATTTTTTATTTAAATATACATAGCAAGTTAGCAAAAAGAAACTATTGGTCAAAATATGTGTGTGTGTGTTGTTCATGATAAAATGTGTTGGTTCATGATAAACGCATTCCTCACAACATATCCTCGCACATCTCAGTTGGAAACGCAATTTAGGAATAAATTCTAAGAATCTAACTGCAGCCTTTACCATGAACCTACAAATTCCCATTAACGATTGACACCTTTTTAGACTACAAACTATCCAATACATCAACGTCTACATTCTGAACGCATCCAAAATCGCTTAATGTCAATTTTGACGCAAAAATTAAAAAAAGAAAACGACAGCACATTTTTTCCCGCTAACAGAATAACAAATAGTCCAATCTAGCTAGAGCTCAGAGTCTTAAGAAATTCATACTTAAAGCTACGGAGCTCCGTAGCTCAAAGTAAAATGGTGGGTTAGACCAGTGTAGCGTGACCTCTTGTTTTAATCGCTCAGTGGGTTATGGAAGCTCACGTTAGATTGGTTTGTGGTGGAGGGAAGCATTTGTCAATGTGTCAAAGTGACAGTCAGCCATCTTGTTAGCAACAGGTCGCGATCGGGTTTGGAATAATGCTGCGTTCATTGTTAAAGGTTTAAGTGTTTTTAAGGTTTCGCAGTCACAATAACCTATGCTAATAGAGCCTTCGAGAGGCTCATTGGTAAAATGGAAATACTTGTACCAAAAAATATTATTATGTTCATTCAATAAAATTTGTTCAGATAAAAACGCTTATGATTTCATTTTACCGATGAAATTGGCACTTATTTTCTTTTAACTGGTATAATCTCCAGAGCGAAATTTTCATGGCACTTTTGACCGGTCATAGTGATTTCTCACATCTCTGATAAGCTCCATACTGAATTTCATTACGATTGATTCAGTCGATTTGATAGAGACAGCATGGAGCCCATAGCTTAAGTCAAAAGAAAATTCTGTTAATTTTTTTAATACGTTTTGGCTAATAGTGCTTTTTATTGACTGTACTTGCATTATACATTTTACATACGTATACAAAATTTCAAGTTAATCCGACCACTGGAAGTAGATCAAAATAAACCTGCAAGATTTGACGTAACAATAACAAACAGGGTGAGTTAAATGAAAGCTTGCAAAACCAAGGGCTTTGAATAGCTGGGACATTTCGCGATGCGATGCATTCTACTCATAATTCAACAATTCAAGAATGCAAATGGTGCATTTAATCTAGAATGTGTTATGAATTAATTTGCAATGTGCATCGTGATTCAAAGTGCATTTTGCATGGCGATGTCGCATCGCGATAAATACTACTTAACGCATCCGTGCCTTGGATACGTTAAAACGCTCATAAAAAAACAAAACAAAATAGTACATTGTGTCTTAAGGGCGGTAAATAAGGAATTACGAACGAGAGTCTATTAGAAGCCCGAAGTCGAGGACTGAGGGCTTTAATGAGTCAATGTTCGTAATTCTAGTACCGCCCGTGCGACATACAATGTTTTTCATCACAGTTGCCCCTCCCCCTCCCGCAGCGTGCGTGTGCATGAGGTCCTGCAGCAGCAGCGCGCGCACCAGCACGCGGCACGGCGCAGCGCCATCAGTACGGGCACTGACTCATGCGACCGACCACGGGCTTCATGACATGACAATGTGTACGCGCAATGACTCATTTACCGACCACGGGTTTCATGACAAGCACATTAAGGTCGAGGGTTTTATTTGGGGGGTTGCAACCAAGGTAGCCTGCATGTTACGACACTGTTTACGAGCAAGTGTGATGAAAAAGTTTATTCTTTAAGTAGAACAAAGAAAAGGGCTCTTTTACGTGTCACTTTTTTAAACCAGCGCTTTCGGAAAGACCATCGTCACAAACAGAGTGACAAATTAAAACGGTTGTTGTGGTTTGTTAGTCTAACATCTGGTAGGTATGTATATAATTGTGTTGCTCTGTAGATAAGCTCTGTTTGAGTTCGAACGCGTCAGTGTGGTGTGGTGGTGGTGATAGATGGGTTTGTGTGAGTTGTGTGTGTTGTTACAGTGTGGAGGTGGAGGAACTGCATGAACACGTATATCTTCTATCTATACATAACTGTCATAAGGTCGCGGGTGAGCAAAGAAATTCTTCTAGTAGGTTCAGGACCTCCGCAAAGTAGCGCCTGATTCGATAAATTATTTAAGACCATCATTGCCAAAAAGGATGCGCAAGAAACTTGGCTGGCAGAAGTTTTTTTTTTCAAAGCAAATGTATAATTACAATTGACAAAATTTCATTTTTCTAAGACTATAATTTGATTCGTTCTCTGTATTCTGTTTGGAAAGAGAGACGCTGAAATTTTTAAACTTTCGCTATGATTATTAATTAATTTATTAAAAAAATTAACGTGCTTATTCTAAAAGGGCATAACTCCAAAACTACCACACCATAGATCCATTACTTTTGTCTATTAAAAAAAAAGATTATGTAAATCTGACGTAGACGTTGTCAAAATTATGACAGCTCCTTTTTCCGGGGAAAAAGGAGAAGGAAACATATCTTCTATTCTGTGGTAGTGTTGGAAAATTCAGATATATATTTTTTTATTTTTTTAAATATGGAGAAATAAATTATAGTAAATATTTTCCCATGTAGTAATTTACAGGTGTTCAAAAAAATAAATCTTGTGAATTATTAATAACAATATCTGCCCCGCCTGAGGATCAGACCCGGGACCTCCTATACATCCTCTAATTTGACCCAGCCTTTTATTACGATGCAGTCACCAGCTCCAATATCTGACGGAACGGCAATATTAATGCACGTGAATGTATCCTAGTATATGTATTGTACCTCACATTCATTGTGACAACTCTTAGCAAGCGCCACGCGTTATACTCTCCCCTCAATTTTCTGCAGCTCAAAGGCCGAAGTTAAAACAAAAATACTTGTTGAGTTTGAAATTCTGTGAGATTAGTTATCTATTTGCGAACATCAAAGAGAAGTACAAAGGGGCGGTGTGGGGCGAGGCATGAGCGGGAGCGGGAGCGGGGATTGTTTAGTCGCTACAGGAGGATCGCTTATGCAGGATAATCTTTTACTTATGAATAACACGCAGAGGACATTTCCTACATCCTGTGCAACTCAAATACTACAAGATACATACTACATACTACTTTACTCATTCTATATCTCACCTCCTAAATTTTGCATGCCACTTGAGGATGAAACTGTGGTTTGCTTTTTTATCTGAATAAATTTAATTTAATTACAAGTATGTGTACTGTATTAGATGTATTAATAAAAGCATTTTTAATATTATAAAGAATTATTATTAGTATTTTCGTTTTAGCAATGAAACTAACGTGACTTCTTTTTATTTTGTGTAGTATAAGTTGAATGACAATATAAGTACATATAATAAAATCTTCAGTCAGCCAAGAAAATTAAGGTTAAAAATATGATTTTAAAAACATTTTTTCTCCCGCTGCCCGCCTGTATTTTGTCGGCGTGACAGCGTGCTAACGAGCCTCACTACTGCCAGTCACGCTGTCTACGGGGAGGGGGGAGGGGGGCTTGACAGAAACGTACTGGTAAACGGTTTCGGTGCTTTGGGGAGTTAAATGGAAACAACTTATGCTTTGTTCTAATAACGATCGTCATTTTTTAAATATACTTTTTTAAGTACAGGAGTCATTCACGATGACGCGTGCCGGGTTCTTAATACAATGTGATTAATGTCTAATTTTGACAAAATCACGCGTCTTCGTGGATAGCACTAGGTATATCCTTGTAAGCCCTCGCGTACCTTATAAAGAACAAATGAGCACTAAGGGGCTGTTTCACCATCCATTGATTAGTGTTAACTGATGGTTAAATGTGATGCCGTCTCTATTTGTTTTGTTCGAATAGACGGAGACAGCATCACATTTAACCGTCAGTTAAGACTAATCAATGGACGGTGAAATAGCCCCTGAGAATAATGGCCGAATGTACTTTATAACGCCCAAATTTTTCATTGAATACACTTTTTTAAGAAAGTCGAAGTAACAAAATAATTATAAAACAATCCTACTAATATTATAAATGCGAATGTTTGTGTGTGTGTGTGTGTGTGTGTGTGTGTGTATGTTACTCCTTCACGCTAAAACGGCTAGATGGATTTCAATGAAATTTTCTATGTAGATAGCTGGACATCTGGAATAAAACATAGGTTACTTTTTATCCCGATATTCCCACGGGATAGGGATATAATCTCGAAATAACAATCAGTGGGTCTTGTAATTTTGGACAGTTGTTCTTAACACAAGCTTAATGAATACCACGGTATAAATTTTGGGAGTTCCCAGGGGAATTTTATAAAATCCCTGATTTTCAATTCTACCAGATCGAATAGTTTACGCGTGCGAAGCCGCGGGTAAGCTCTAGTATATAAAAATAATACATATATTTGGACAATAGCATTTGACGACCGCCGATACAAACTTCATAACCTAAACCTACCTACTAATGTTCCTGTGTCGATTAAAATTGGGAAAATAAACTTCAGTAAAAATTATACTTAGTGGGAAAAAAGCATCTGGAAAAAAATCGAATTGAAATTTTGCTACTAGGAAATCAAAAAATTCTGGTAAAGTTCTAAGCATCATACGGAGTCAGGGCGGGGCGCTAGCTCCAAATGTTTGTTCAAACGAGGCTACCAACATGGAGCCTTGTCTGTCAGCCGGCGCGGGCGCGACGAAGCTACGGGTTACATAATTGCACGGATCATTTAAAGGAAAGTTTTTAATTAACTAGCTTTCAGCAGGGCGTGGGGTGCGGGTACACGCCAACCGTACGCTCGGTAACTTTACACTTAACACACTCAGGGATACAGAAGATCGTTCATTTCAACAGTATGTCCAAACACTGGAGCAAGACAGCTTAGATATCAGTTACACGTTCATGCCGGGCCAAATTGCAAAATAAACACACCGACAATACCGACCCTGTTTTTCATGTACACGCCCATAGAAACTGACATGAGCTTTTATGGGTGTGTAGATTAAAAACAGGGTTGGTATTTCCATGTCGGTATTAGCCGAGCCGGTAAAGAGTGTCACCTGTCAAAACAGTCGAGTCAAAGACACAAATTCTTTTTCAATGTTTTTTATTTTGGACTATGGAACAGCCCGTAACCGACCGGACTGTCGTAATTGGGCGGTAAAGAAAACTCTTCGATTTTTTAAAATTAATTGATCTACTTTAAAATCTGATATTTTTTCTGTTAATTAGAAAGGTTATTCCTATCGATAAAAAAAGTTCCATGCGTTTCTAAAATTTTCATCCATTCCCCATTGTAAGGATAACTGCCGAATGTACTTCATAGAGTACAAATTTTTAATGAAATATGAACATTAAATTTATGTAAGTAATTTTCAAAATCACAATACTTATAATTCTCGCCTCGGTCTGTAGAACTATGTACAGTCAGCAGCCGATATATCTACACGGGCCGGGTGTTCATAAAGATATATACGTTTCAATCGTGAGAATATTATTGACACCTACGTCAGTATTTTTCGTGTATGATAAAAAAAGTCAGGATTTACGAGGTTAAATGACATTTAGTAAATACCCCCAATACATCGCATTTTGTGCACACAGTCACTGCCATGAATGTCACACCGTGGATGTAGCAAGTCTTTAAAATATTTGAAAAAAAAAAGAAAATCTTACGATGAGTTCCAGTATCATGGGTAACATAACATCCCTTAACATCATAGATATATAGTTAGAAACCCTGGAAAGAGCATAGAGTAGTTTGTATATCGGAAAATTGCATAGTTCCAGAAGCGCGGGCAAGAGTTAGTCTTATAAAAGTGTTTTGTAGGAGACACCCGGTTGGTGTGCACCCGTGCGCGAGGGTGTGTATGTGTGGGTGAGTCGTGTGACCTAATTTTTTAATGAAATGGAAGGGCATTAAATACACCCTTAACACGGCACGCTAGCTCCAGGGGGGGGGAGGAGTGTTACTCAGGAAAAAAAAAATTTTTTTTAAAGAGAAATAGAAATATTCAGTGTGAAAACTTTTAAGTCAACGCAATCAAAATAGGTTTTTGGTAAAAATTACTTTTAAATACAAGCCCTTT
Organism: Choristoneura fumiferana; assembly: GCF_025370935.1. Lineage (NCBI taxonomy): Eukaryota > Metazoa > Arthropoda > Insecta > Lepidoptera > Tortricidae > Choristoneura > Choristoneura fumiferana. The sequence goes on along the minus strand of NC_133501.1, from coordinate 6,059,064 downwards.
TTTATTGACTGTACATTTTGTCGGCTTAACTTGCATTGACACCCAAACTACATTTGCATACCAAATTTCAAGTCGATGCTATTAACCGTTAAAAGTTCCGTCCTGCGGAGACGATCCTGGCCGGACTACCAGGATGTCAATGCCAGATTATTGTATTGTCACGCAAGTTACATCATCATCATCATCCCAGCCTATATACGTCCCACTGCAGGGCACAGGCCTCCCCTCAAAATGAGAGGGCTTGGGCAGTAGTTCCCACGCGGGCCCAGTGCGGATTGGGAACTTCATACATGCTATTGAATTGCTTCGCAGGTTTGGCAGGTTTCCTCATGATATTTTCCTTCACCGTAATGCTCGTGGTAAATTTCAAATGTAATTCCGCACATCAACACGCAACGCACGCAAGTTACATAAGTATGCCAAATTTCAAGTCAATCCGACTACTGGAAGTTGGTCGAATTCAACTCGTGTCAGTACTTAATCACGAAAAACTTTTTCACGAAAACTTTTTCACGAACGACTTTATCACGAAAAAACTTTATCACGAATGAACTTTATCACGCAAAGACCATATCACGAAAACTATTTCACGAAAACTTTTTCACGAACGACTTTATCACGAAAACTAAATCACGAATAGACTATATCACGAAAAACTTTATCACGAAAAACTATATCACGAATAGACTTTATCACGAATAGACTTTATCACGAAAAAACTTTATCACGAAAACTATATCACGAATAGACTTTATCACGAAAAATGTTTGAAACTTCTTCACGCTGAAACGGCTCAAGGGATTTGGATGAAATTTGGCAAAAAGTTAGTTTATAATCTGGATTAAAACATAGAATACTTTTTATTCCGATATTCCCACGGGATAGGGATAAAATTTTCGAAATAACAACCGCTGGGCTTAGAGCCATGAAATTTGGTATGTAGGTAGCTGGACCTCTGGAATAACACATAGGTTATTTTTCACTCCGATATTCCCACGGGATAGGGATAATATCTTGAAATAATAACCGCTGGGCTCAGAGTCAAGAAATTTGGTATGAAGGTAGCTGGATGTCTAGAATAACACATACGCTAGTTTTATCCGGACAATCCCACGGGATAGATTTGTAACTAATGGACCCCATACATCTCTGTATTATTATTATATTTGTAATTTTTACTTTAATTGAATACTATAGTTTTTAAGTATTTTGCGGTTTTCACATGTTTCCTGCGGCGCCTTCTTCTTGGCAATGATGGTCTTTCTGAAAGCGCTGCTTGATTTGTACGAGCGAGCGAAGCGAGCGAGCAAGACGGTTCGGAGCAGAAGCGACTCGGATAGGTTAGGTTCAGAAGGCTAAGGCGGGAGCGAAGCGGAGCGTAGCTCCCGCCTTAGCCTTCGATGTTAGGTTTTTTTTTATAGCAGCCCGGATAATAAAGGAAATAGATAGATTAATAACAGAAAAAAGCAATTTTAATCAATAATAAGATGATGTTGTGCTTGTAAATTTAGTTTTTTTTTTTTTGTCTTGCCTGAGCAATTTTAATCAATAATAAGATGATGTTGTGCTTGTAAATTTAGTTTTTTTTTTTTTGTCTTGCCTGAGCAGCATGTTATGTTTTTGTTAAAAGTGGAAACTGTTGTAGCTACTGTAATATTTTTATGTGTTTTATACTTTGTATTATTTCTAGCTGTTTGTTTTCCTAAAATAAATAAATAAATAAATAATCGCAATGTAAGTTGTCAATAACACTATTTAGTATGGATTATGTATTTAGATATTATATGTAAGTATTACATAAAGAAAACGGATGAACTAAAACAATTACCTACTTTTGCTCACCTGCAACCTTTATGATAGCAACGTTTATGCAAAAATGTGTTTTCATGCAGTTCCTCCAACTTCACACTGCAAGAACACACACAAATCACACAAATCAATCTAACTCAAGCAGAGCTCATCTTCAAATTCAAATTAATTTATTAGCGAAACAGCAATTCATAGCTAAATATAGAACAAAAATTGGTCAAGTGCGAGTCGATTTTTCTAGTGTTAAAACAATAGGCAAACATAGTGATGACAGTGCAGATTTGACGAGCGCTTTATTAAAATTGGCTTCATTGAGGTTTGTTGTTCATAAATTTGGCACAAAAACTAATAAATTAGACAGTCACTAATTGTACTATCGAAACTTTTATAAAACATCATTAAAATCGCAAACCTAAAAGTAAGTAAATATTCAAACGACATAGCTAGCCGTTGCTAGGCGACTCGGCCGCCGACAGACAGACAGACAGACAGCGGAGTCTCAGTAATAGGGTCCCGTTGGCACCCTTTAGGTACGGAACCCTAAAAAAGAAGAAGGCAATAGGAAAACTGCAATGATGTCTCAAAAACCGTTGTTTTCACTTAAAAAAAAATAGAAATATGCGTGTTTTTGCAGGCGAAAGATCAGCAAAGTAGGTAGGCTTTACAAGTTAACGAGTAAGTCTTCTAATACGTTTTTTCTACTCGTGTTGGTACTTTAATCCGCACATTATAATTTCACAAACAAAATAACAAAGGCGCTTTTTAGGGCTGATTTAAAAGTCTATTGTATCTGGTACTGGCTACTAATTATGCGCTAATTCAATGAATTTCAAAACTAATTTCAAACTAATTTTTACTCACCTACCTATACAATACAATTACTCTTTATTGTACACCAGAAATAGTAAGCTATACAGAAAACAGGTACAATGAGAGAAAAAAGCAATAGGCAGTCTTATCGCTTAAGAGTGGTCTCTTCAAGGCAACCTTATTTCAGAATATTAAAACGCAACAAAAATACACCTACACATTCATATATCGTACAATATAATACACGTCTAAAATGAATATAGGCGTGAGATAAACAGCCACATATAAATCCATACTAATATTATAAATCTGAAAGTGTGTGTGTTTGTAGGTATGTTTGATGATTGAAGATTTTATCCCTATCCCGTGGGAATATCGGGATAAAAAGTAACTTATTCCAGAGGTCCAGCTACCTACATACTAAATTTCAGGGCTCTACGCCCAGCGGTTGTTATTTTGGGATTTTATTCCTGGGTATCCCGTGGGAAAATCGGGTCAAAAAGTTATCTATGTGTTATTTCAGACGTCCAACTATCTACATACCAAATTTCATGTATCTAAGCCTAGCGGTTGTTATTTCAAAATTTTATCCCTATCCCGTGGGAATATCGGAGTGAAAAATAACCTATGTGTTATTCCAGAGGTCCAGCTACCTACATACCAAATTTCATGGCTCTAAGCCCAGTGGTTGTTTTTTCGAGATTTTATCCCTGGGTATCCCGTGGGAAATCGGGTCAAAAAGTTATCTATGTGTTATTTCAGACGTCCAACTATCTACATACTAAATTTCATGTATCTAAGCCTAGCGGTTGTTATTTCAAAATTGTATCCCTATCCCGTGGGAATATCGGAGTGAAAAATAACCTATGTGTTATTCCAGAGGTCCAGCTACCTACATACCAAATTTCATGGCTCTAAGCCCAGTGGTTGTTTTTTCGAGATTTTATCCCTGGGTATCCCGTGGGAAAATCGGGTCAAAAAGTTATCTATGTGTTATTTCAGACGTCCAACTATCTACATACCAAATTTCATGTATCTAAGCCTAGCGGTTGTTATTTCAAAATTGTATCCCTATCCCGTGGGAATATCGGAGTGAAAAATAACCTATGTGTTATTCCAGAGGTCCAGCTACCTACATACCAAATTTCATGGCTCTAAGCCCAGTGGTTGTTTTTTCGAGATTTTATCCCTGGGTATCCCGTGGGAATATCGGGTCAAAAAGTTATCTCCGTGTTATTCCAGACGTCCAACTATCTACATACCAAATTTCATGTATCTAAGCCTAGCGGTTGTTATTTCAAAATTTTATCCCTATCCCGTGGGAATATCGAGATAAAAAGTATCCTATGTTTTAATCTAGATTATAAGCTAACTTTTTGCCAAATTTCATCCAAATCCCTCCAGCCGTTTCAGCGTGAAGAAGTTTCAAACATTTTTCGTGATAAAGTCTATTCGTGGTAAAGTTTTTTCGTGATATAGTCTGTTCGTGATTAAGTTTGCGTGGTAAATTTTTTTCGTGATATAGTCTGTTCGTGGTAAAGTCTTTTCGTGATATAGTCTGTTCGTGATTAAGTTTTCGTGATAAAGTCTTTAGTGGTAAAGTTTTCGTGAAAAAGTCTTTAGTGGTAAAGTCTATTCGTGATAAAGTTTTTCGTGATAAAGTTTTCGTGATAAAGTCGTTCGTGAAAAAGTTTTTCGTGAAATAATACTAGCGCCGAATTCAACTTGCAATATTTGATTACAGACAGACAGACAACGGGACAGGTGAAACTATTTAGTTTATAAAATAGCTTGTAAAATAGTCTTTAAATAAAAAAATAATAAAAAAACCGACTGCCTTAAAAACTGAAAGAAAGAAAATAAGTCTAGTGGTCTAGAACTCTGTCAAGAAGCTCATTTAAGGTTCAACAGTCGGGACCCATTACCAATAATTTTTGAGCGTCATAATTTGAATGGGTCCCGAAAACACCTGAAATGTAGGTATATAAACATGGTCGATCGTCGTCGCTCGCCTATTGCTTACCTAGTAATTACCTATTCTCTCCATGTACCTGCTTCTGTATCGCTTACCATTTTTGGTGTACCATCAGCCGAATAAGTGGTCTACCAATTTTTAAACAAGTTCCGTTCGCTAAAGTCGAACTTTCAAGTTGACAGACACGTCCATTGGCATTATTGTTTTATGGCAAACAAACGATTATCAGCTTTAGGGTGGTAGACCACATAGTTGGCTGATGGTACAATAAAGAGTCACTACTGTGTTGTATTGTATGTATGTACCTACCCGTCTGACAGACGCCTTCGCATTTGCAATAGTAGGGGTGTGGTCTTTCCGAAAGAGCTGGTTCCTTGGATCTTGATAGGATCCCCCGTAGGTAATGCGGAAGGAAGTGCTAGGCGCCGTATGATGAGACCACCGGATGTGCCGGAAATGGTCGAGCCAGCGCTTCCGGAGACCTTTGTCAGACGGACAGAGAGCATGGCTGAGGACGACTGCATTTTTGACGCCACATTTCGGAATCTATACGTCTTACTGCAGGCCAAAGGCCGAGAGGCATGAGAGGGTTGGGCTGTAGCTCTCGCGCAGGCCTATTGCGAATTGGGAACTTCACACACTTTTTTTTTACTGACCGTGATTGACCTCTATCTCGCCTGATGCAGCAAGCAATTTGAACGCCTTAATCGCTATTACTTTTTTTTGTAGTCACGCAAAGTTATTTGATCAGTCTAGGAGTATTAGGCAATTATTTGAATTTATTTTGAAAAACCAAGGCGTTGTGAAGGCAAAACACTAAAAATTAACTCAAATACAGGCTATACAGGGTGTTAAATAAAATAAAAACTGGCAAAAGAAGTGATTTAAAAAAAACTTAGCATACTTACTCGTAGTATGAAACTCGTAGGTCTAAAATGTTCAGAATTGCCTTAACTATCATCCCTTAAAACCCCTACATCCGATTGCCAAAATCCTGTACAAATATACATACGCAAATACATACTGAACGGTTCTCTATCATTTGCCCGAATTTCATATGCCATAATGTATCGTTTTCCATAATTTTCATTTGCCATAAAGTAATTTATTTCTAAAATAGTATTTTTTTCAGAGTTGATATTAAACTAACCTAACCTAACCTACTGCATTCTATATGATGACATGTAAAAAAATCCTGAAAACAGCACGGTTCTATATATTTTATGGCAAGTGAAATTCAGGCAAATTAAATTCGGGCAAGTAAGGGTATACGATATTGAATACCCAAGGCTCGAGAGCAACCATTCCTAATTATCATACAATGATCTGCCCCGACCGGGGATCGAATCTGGGACCTCAAGCTTCGTAACCAGCTTCTCGAACCACTAGGCTATCCGGTTGAGTAAAAATTAATCCGAAAAATTTTCAACAACGAACGAATCCTATCTATCTTACACTTAGATAATTAAAAACGAGATGAGCCTTCGACGTACCGGGGTACGAGAAAACACGTATAGCACACTTCTACGCATTGCCGCACATTCATGTTCAAAAAAATACATGCCTACCCAAACAAAATCGTGACACCAATGTAAAGAAAATTAAAAGAAACAAAAACCTTTTTATAAAGAAGCTTGTACTCTCATGCTCATGTACCTGTGTTGAACAAATAAACGATATTGATTTTGATTTTAAATTTGTTGTTATAGCGGTCACAGGTTATACATAATGTGAAAATTTCAACTGTGTAAGTTAACGGTTCATGAGATATAGCCTGGTGACAGACGGACAAGTAGTTCTAAATAGAGTTACAAAGTCAACAACCATTTATTAGTTTACTGGATACTTACTGCGTTATGGCGATAGCGTCATCAAAGTTATGTCATTCGGAAATATGGCAACTAAAGTTACGACAAACAAAGTCTGCTTATGAAGACATTTCGTGCGGAGCGTTGACGGCAGGTTGAAGGGTTTCGGCTTAAAGATACTTCATTCTCAAAAGAATTACATTAAATTCACTTATATGAAAATATTTAAACAATTTTAATTAATATTAGATTTAGAGCATGCAGCACACGACAATAAATAAATTAAAAAAACAACATAACAAAGCAAACGGGTGCGAAATGCAAATGAATTGTACAAAAAAGGTAGATTTACAATACAATACAATACAAAGACTCCATATTGTACACCAGAAATAGTAAGCGATACAGAAAACAGATACACAGTGTGAAAATTACAAGGCTAGCAATAGGCGGCCCTATCGCTTAAGAGCGATCTTTTCCAGGCAACCTTTTCCCCAGTGATCTAGTAAGTCAATGATTGCTTCGGCCAGCGCCGTCGCTCGCAGGCGGGTAACTTTGACCGGCTGGCACTATGAAATATTATGGATAAGGCATTGGCGAAGTTTCGCAAGTTGTATGGGTTACAACAATAACATTTATTGTTATTAGTGGTGTATTAAATGTGTGAAATTTGCGTTTGTATATCCATATCTATAAGTATTATTACAATTATTAGTAACCAGTATATTTATAAAAATAAGCTAAATAAATAAAAAAGTAACTCTTTATTTGTCACAGGTAATACTATCTAACATCCAAAACTAAAACTATATAAAAACTAAACTATGTTACAAAATAAAAACGTCATCCAAATTTTCTGCCCCAGGCATTGACCCCAAGACACTGGCAGCATTACCTCTCTCAACTGTTATTCCTAATCTTTGCGAGAGGTAAGTGCCAGCTCTGGGGTCGCCTGAAGAATTTTACAACAGGCCTTGTAAATAAGCTCTAAGTTTCTCAGCAAACTATGGAGAGAGCTATGCTCAGGGTTTCTCTAAGAGATCGAATCAGAAATGAGATAGGTAGAAGAAGGTGGTCCATCGACGTAGCCAAGCGAGTTCGGTCGTTGAAATGGCAATGGCCGGGCCATATAGCACGGAGGACAGATGGCCGTTGGGGCCGAAAAGTTCTCTAAAGGAGACCGCGCGGCAAGCGCAGCGTAAGACGTCCACCAACGGGATGGATGGATGACCTGGTTAAAGAGATGCAGGCCACTGCCAACCGAAGTAACTGAGGGTACATGGGGGAGACTTAAAGCTAACAGTGGACGTTCTATACGGTTCATATTAATATGATGATGAAACTGATTTTTTATTGAAACAGTCCAATAATCTTAAAAGGGAGAAAAAGTTATTGACCGACGAAATATGGTTGACTATAACCAAACCAACAAAAAATTGGAAAACCCCCGACTTTGCCACTTCAAAATTCAATATCTCAGGAATGGATAAACCGATTTTGATGAAACATGTCTAAGAACCATTGCTAGAAAACTTGATTTCAAATAAAGACACCGCATTCAAATCGTTCCATGCACAGCGGTCAAACTTATAACACCCCTCTTTTTGCGTCGAGTCGGGGGTTAAAAATAGCATAGCTAAAAAGAAACCTACGATATTTCAGATGTCCAGCTATCTACTTACCAAATTTCATTCAAATCCCTAAAAACATTTTGGCATAAAGAAGTAATATACACACACACATTTTGCAGGTGGTAGGACCTTGTGCAAGGTCCGCGCGGATCGCTACCACCATCTTGCTCGCTAACCCTGCCGTGAAGCAGCAGTGCTTGCACTGTTGTGTTTCGGCGTGGAGTGTAAGACAGCCGGTGAAATTACTGGCACTTGAGGTATCCCATCTTAGGCATCTAGGTTGGCAACGCATCTGCAATCCCCCTGGTGTTGTAGGTGTCTATGGGCGGTGGTAATCTCGTACCATCAGGAGACCCATTTGCTCGTTTGCCAACCAGTCGAAAAAAAAAATCATAATAATAAGCTTTCACTTTTATAATATTAGTTGGATTAGGGAAAGAGCTGATTTAAACTAAATACTGGTAAAGGTCACGGAGTTTTCGTATAACATAAAGCTAATTATTAAACTAACGGTGCCATAAACCCGAGTTATTACCCGTTGCGTGGTGAGCGGAATGCGGGGCGTGTTGTGCTAGCCGACTATACAGCGTGCTTGTACGTTTAACATTTAACCTATTTCAAAAAATAATCGTTCTCCCAACTCTCTTCCCCCCTCCCTCCCCCCTCTACCCCTCTCCTTTAGTCCGGCAACGCACCCGCAGTCCTAATAATGCTGTAGGTGTCCATGGGCGGCGGTGATCACTTACCATCAGGTGGCCCGTATGCTCGATTGCCAGCTATTTCATAAAAAAAACTGTTTAACTGGTTTTTAGGGTTCCGTATTGAGAGGGTAAAAACGGGACCCTATTACTAAGACTTCGCTGTCCATCTATCACAAGGCTGTATCTCATGAACCGTGATAGTTACACACGTAGTATTTCTGTTACCACTTAAACGACAAATATTAAAAACAGAATAAAATAAATGTTTAAGGGGGGCTCCCATACAACAAACGTGATTTTTTTGACGTTTTTTGCTCGATATTAATAACAACAATATTTAGTCGTATTTCACTTTAAAATTAAAAAATTAAAATAAAATAAATATTTAAGGGGAGGTCTCATACAACAAACGTGTTTTTTTTTGCTAATGTCTAATATTGTATAGATAATGGTACGGAAACCTTCGTGCGCGAGTCCGACTCGCACTTGGCCGCTTTTATCAATTCCTCATCTTTGCTGTTCGGATCGATCTCAATTACAGATGTAGCGAATAAACTTTTGCCATCGTACTCGTATTTTGTCGGAAAAGTTCATATTATCTTCTTTTCCCAACTACTTATTATCTTACTGAAGTTTACTGAAGCTAATAGGGAATATTACGCGAAGCTTTGCGCAGGGGGCGCCACTAGAGCAAACCTCCATGACAACGTCCATCTCTTTATATTTTGTCGCCATGGCGGACCAGGACCAAAGCGTATTAGAAATCATGATATATTTATTAGTAACAAAATAACATGAAAGTTTCATCGGTAGTAACGATAGAGCTATATTTCCAAAAATTTAATTGAAATAATATGATATTAAGGCATTTAAGATACTCAAAAAACCGTTTACAGTTTGTGCTAATGCTGCACTCTGACGGTAAAAAGCTGCAGTAATACTGGGGATAAATTACACAGCGTGTATTTTGGAAACTACCTCAAACTGTAACCAGACGAAGATTTAAGTGCTATGAACCGATATCAAAACAAATTGTTAATTTATAATTATAACTACCGGGACGTAAAATATTTTTGAAATATTTTCGAGCAGCAATGTAATACGTACAATAATTTGATACGAGAGAGAAGCGTTCTGTGACAGCTGTCACGACAACAAGTGCGACGTTTTGAATAAAAACAAAGCAGTATCACATAGTGATACATTGCGTGCTAATTAATTTTGTAAGGAAAATAATAAGTCTATTTTTTTTTACTAAAGCATAGTAAAATGTGATTATTAGGGCCTTCACTAACTGCCCTTAAAGTTTGAGGTAGTATCAAAAATACACGCTGTATTAGGTCATTCATCTACCGGGTGTGGCCTGTGATACGAGCAAAAAATTAAAACATAGATCGCACTCAATTAAGATTGGTTTTTTGGAATCTTTTTGTATTTTTTATTTCAATTCCAAATTTTTACTTTTACGGTCATCCCGTAAAACCGAAATTGAAAATACAAACTGAAATATAGATGCACAGAAAAAACAGAAAAATAAGACCATCACTGGGAATCGAACCCAGGTCCTCGGTAATCCGTACCGCGTGCTATACCGCTACACCACTGATGGTCAACGGTACCGACACGAATTTCCCTATGCATCTCATATCTCAGCTTGTGTTTCTTACTTAGTCACTGAAGCAGCGACGCTAGCGACATCTATGCCGTAAGCCCTCAAACTTTTTCGGCATTCCTTTGGAACTAACCGCTCACCCGGACAAGAGATATCGTTTCTAAGCAATCAAATTAAGATTGGTTTTTTGGAATCTTTTTGTATTTTTTATTTCAATTCCAAATTTTTACTTTTACGGTCATCCCGTAAAACCGAAATTGAAAATACAAACTGAAATATAGATGCACAGAAAAAACAGAAAAATAAGACCAGGAGAGATCAGGAGAGACCAGGAGAAACACAAGCTGAGATATGAGGTGCATAGGGAAATTCGTGTCGGTACCGTTGACCATCAGTGGTGTAGCGGTATAGCACGCGGTACGGATTACCGAGGACCTGGGTTCGATTCCCAGTGATGGTCTTATTTTTCTGTTTTTTCTGTGCATCTATATTTCAGTTTGTATTTTCAATTTAGATCGCACTCGTCAAACTAAACAACATTAGTTCAGCGACTTTTAGAAATAATTAGATTTTTATTCACTTTAAAGTTTATTAGAAGAAACAATGTAAAGCAAAATGTTTGATGTTTGTAGCGTGACAGGCGACGTCAGTTGGGTTCTAGGATGGTATAGATACATTGAATTTACGATTAAGTTTGTTAGAAAAAAAACATTTTTTTTTTGTTAATATTATCCGCGATTCTGGGCCACACACTGTATACAGTCTGAGAGAGAACTGCTGAGCACGATAAATACAAAATTTTTCGCTTACAAACAATGGAATAGCATAGCACTACATAATTATGTAGGTACATAATTAAACCTTTATTAACCAACTAGCTGCTGCCCGCGACTCCGTCCGCGTAGACTTCGTTTATAGCTATCCCGCGGGAACTATGCAATTTTCCGGGATAAAAACTATCCTATGTCATTCTCCGGGCCCTATCTGTATATCGAATCTCATCTAAATTGGTTCTGCCGTTTAGACGTGAAGAGGTAGCAAACAAACAAACAAAGAATCGTACTTATAAACTGTCGCATTTATAATATTTATTATTATTATTATGTAAGCCGTGGTGGCCTAGTGGTTTGACCCATCGCCTCTCAAGCAGAGGGTCGTGGGTTCAAACCCCGGCTCGCACCTCTGAGTTTTTCGAAATTCATGTGCGGAGTTACATTTGAAATTTACCACGAGCTTTGCGGTGAAGGAAAACATCGTGAGGAAACCTGCACAAACCTGCGAAGCAATTCAATGGTGTGTGTGAAGTTCCCAATCCGCACTGGGCCCGCGTGGGAACTATGGCCCAAGCCCTCTCATTCTGAGGGGAGGCCTGTGGCCTGCAGTGGGACGTATATAGGCTGGGATGATGATTATTATTATTATTATATTAAGATAATTGAGATAATTGGACAAATGCGGACTTATCCTTATCGCCGCGAGGGATTTATGAGAAAAGAATTTGCTTCGGAAAAATTATTTGTACAGCAAAAATTCCAAAGCAAAGCCACCCCGTAATTATTATAGGGGGTCGGGCGTCGCGTGCCGGACGCCACATTCCGGCGCCGGCCAACTAAATTCCGGCACTCGCAGACAACTCTTTAACGCTTGTTCTAGTACCTGAGTGACCGAGCTTTGCTCAGAGATCTTTTATCTGCTACAAAAAAGAGTAAGGGCCCTCAAAACCCATCATCCCCCAAAAACGATCCAAAATACCCCCATAATGCATCCTGAAAACCGTTTAGAAAATATATGTCTTTATTATTCGGAAGTGCGACGTCGATGGAGCCATTAAAATATATTAGCTGTAAAAATATTTAAATAAGGCCCGAAAAATAGCGTTTTCGCAAACTTACTCAATTTATAAAGGATACTAGCCTTTAGTCGATGGGTTCGTTTGTTCGTTCGCGCTAGTAGGGAATTAGAATTTCCGATGTTTTGAACCGGACGGCCACAGACATTGGGGTCAAACTTATAATAACCTAACCTAACCTAACCAATAAAAAGTTGGAAAACTCCCGACTTTGTCACTTCAACGTCCAATTTCTCAAAAACGGCTGAACCATATCTAAGAACCATCGCTAGAAAGCCTGCTTTCAAATAAAAAACCTGCATTCAAGTCGCTCTACCGGTTTAAGAGCTACAGTGCCACAGCAGACACACACACAGACACACAGACACACAATCGGGCAAATTTATAACATCCGTCTTTTTGCGTTGGGGGTTAAAAAGCATTCCATGACTTCGACGAAACGGCTCACATCGGATCGGAAACAATTTTACGATCTTTCCATCTCATCCCAGCCTATATACGTCCCACTGCTGGGCACAGGCCTCCTCTCAGAACAAGAGGGTATATAGGGGGTTAAAAATATACCTAATATGAGCGTTACCGCGAGCGTCTTCCGCGACACGCGATCGCAGCCGAAAGTATGCTGTGACGCGCGACTGGCTGCGTTCGCCTGTCGTCGTGTCCGATCGGATCCTTTCGCCTGTCGTCGTATTCGTACCAGATTATTGTATTGTCACTAAATTTACATAAGTATGCTAAATTTCAAGCCGACCGGACCGCTGAAAGTGGGACAAATTTAGCTTCCAAGATTTGACCCAAACAAACAAATAAACAGGGCAAATTAAATAGAAACTTTTACATAATAAAAACAGTAGAGTACTTACAGTCACCAGCACCAAGCGTGCATAAATATCTGGTACGACTCTATTTTTAGGGCCGGAAGGACGTGTCGGATATTTTAGCGCGCTCCGCTGTGGCAGATATTACTGCTAGCGACTGTACAACATGCTTAAATCTGATACCACATGAACTAATAGCCAATATCCTGTTTCGCACACGCGTGTGAAATCAAGAAGTGAAATGAAAAGTGTGGCGCAGAAATATCATACAACCATGTTTCGGGCGAAAGGCTCGACGCAGTCGAGGGTGGAATAAGCAATATATCTACTTATGATAGACATTTGACAAGCACACCCGACACGAGATGACAACACGACAAGCTATTTAACCTCGTAAGGCCCAACGTCCTAAATTTAGGGCATACTAGATGTTGCCCGTGACTCCGTCCGGGTAGGAACTATGAAATTTTCCGGGACAAAAACTATCCTATGTCCTTCTTGTCTTGAGTCTTGGTCTCAAACTATCTGTGTACTGAATTTTATCTTAATCAGTTCAACGGTTTAGTTGTAAAGACGAAGTAACAAACAAACAGACTAACAAAATTTCGCATTTTTAATATTAGTGCGGGAAGTGGGAACTTCCAGTGGTCGGATTGACTTGAAATTTGGTATACATAATAATATGTAAGATGAATGACGATACAATTACAGTTAACAAAAAGTACAGTCAGCAAAAAATGCATTAAAAGTTCACTTTTCAACAGAAACTTATTCTTGTTGTTTAAACAAACATTCCACGCTATAACCGTTGCCGTCCGGCACTTTACCGTCCGGCTCAATGGTCCGGCTGCGTTCTGACCCTTCCTTTATCACCGGAATTTATATCGAAGGGTTTAAATTTTATCTTTTGACAAAAACGAGGACATTTGGCGTTGAAACCTAAAATCTTTTTGCTTTACTATTTTACTTGTATACTTACCGAGCCGTGGTGGCCTAGTGGTTGGACCTCTCAAGCAGTGGATCGTGGGTTCAAAACCCCGGCTCGCACCTTTGAGTTTTTTTTTACATATAACTGACCGTGATTGAAAATAAAAAATACAGTCTTTTTCACACGTCCCTCGGCATTTTTGCTACCTACTTATTGACTTAATTATAATACATTTAAAAGCCTATTATATTACACGTCCCACTGCACGGGTTCTGCCTTTTCGCAGAATTATTGTTTGCCAAATGCTTTATTTCCCAACTCTCTATTTTCTCTGAACCCAAAAATTTTTCCCAGAGTATTTTCTTGTGCTTTTATAGAACACAGTAGGTTAGGTTAGGTTTGTTTTATGAAAGATCCGGAAAAAAAAACATGGTTTCATAGAAAATCGTGAGTTGGGAAAAGAAACAGTTTGGCAAATGAAACAGTTGGGAATCGTGAGATGGGAAAAGGCAGAGAACTACTGCTGGGCATAGGCCTCGCAGAACAAAGGGGCTTTGGCCGTGTAGTTCCCACGCTGGCCCCTTGCGGATTGGGAACTTCACACTATTAAATTGCTTCGCAGGTTTGCGTTAGTGTCAATAATGAATACACGGAGTTACAATAGTAGTTTATGTAGCTGTTACGTAATAGCATTAAGAAGGCTTAAAAATCCCACGGGATACAAAGCTAGCCCATCCTTTATTCTGCGATTGAAACCGCGGAACGAAGCTAGTTACAGAAAACTCAACTCAACAAAAAACGCTTCAATTAAATAAATATTGAAGTAAAATTAAAAATACAATTTCACATAGAAAATAACTCAATGCAAATACAGAAGTATGTTTAACAACAAAGTAATGAACGTTGTTATAAGTTTGTTCACTGTTATCATTGTTAAAATAACATTCAAAGTAAATGTTACTGTTTTATATTCATTACCAACATCATTTTCATCACATTATAAGCCGTAGGACGTCCACTGTTGAACATAGGCCTCCCCCCCAGACCTCTAGCTAGTTGCTTCGTGTTGTTATGCCCGGCGCCTAGTGTGGCACGACTTGGTAATTGATAGCATAAGTATCAAGTAGATTATGAGATAGGTATCTAAACTAATTGATCCATAATCCATTCAAATATACTAGCGTATAATAATATAACCATCCCATCGTCTATGTCCCCATATATGTCCTAATGGGAGGCATAGGCCTCCTTTTATAATGAAAAGGCTTGAGGCATATTTCCCATGCGGACCTTTTGCGGATTGGGAACTTCAAGTTTATATGACCGGTTTAATTTTGTTCACTGCTTCGAACGGTAGCAGATGTAAGTATTGGATTATAAAAAGAAAAAATATATTCTATCAATAAATAATGTTTTTCAAAGAAAAGAAACAAAATACAATTGACAAACTTTGAGATACTTGTACGTACGTCATAAATAAGTGATCACTTTTGTACCTTGTCACTTTAACGTCATGTTTGAAAAGCCATACGAAATTGTGTAACGACTAAAAGCGACAAGGTACAAAAGTGATCACTTATTTATGACGTTAACTGTACAAAGGTGGACTAATCCCTTTAGGACATCTCTACCAGTCAACCTTAGAGTGGATGAGAGGAGCAATCAGTTAGGGACCGACAAAGAGTCAGTTTAAGAGTCAAAAATAGTGGAAGCTACAGTAGAATACACAAACTCATAAAAAATATGAACAAATAATAAAAAAATCAAAACACAGTTATAATAATCCCACAATGACTTTCAAAAACCTATCCAAAGCTATGGGTCTAACGGAGAAAAAAATCATCCCCACTTTTCGTAAGTTACCATGGTGTCCGCGTACTTATAGAGCTTTTTAGCACTATAAGTTTCTAAGCGAAGCTAACTATAAACATCAATATTATAATTTATTGAATCAGGCGTTACTTTGCGAAGGTCCATATATCAATGAACTGGAACAATTACTTTGCTCACCCGCGACACAGCGTACAGTGCTTACAGTGTGAAGGTGGAGGGACTGCATGAACACACATTTTTTAATAAACGTAGGCTATCATAAGATCGCGGGTGAGCAAAGTAATTGTTTCAGGTCATCAATATTCTTTAGTTTGTCAATTATGTTGAGTTTTGTTTCTTTCCCTTTTTAACCCCCGACGCGAAAAGAGGGGTGTTATAAGTTTGACCGCTTTGTGTATCTGTACGTCTGTCTATCTGTGGCACCGTAGCTCTTAAACAGGTGGACCGATTTGACTGCGGCTTTTATTATTTGAAAGCAGGTTTTCTAGCGATGGTTCTTAGATATGTTTTATCAAAACGGTTCAGCCGTTTTTGAGATATTGAACTTTGAAGTGACAAAACCGCAGGTTTTCCAACTTTTTGTTATTTAGGTTATACCATAAAGAGTTTACATACAATTACATACATAGATACATAATATTTTTATTCTTTCAATCTCGTGTCGCACTGCCATTGCATGTCTCTAACTCGGTCCAGTGTAAGGGTTGCCATTTATTATGCAGAAGGTATTCATTTAACGTGTTATACAGGTGTGGTCCGCAAGCAGTCATGTGGCCCAGTATGATGGGGTTCACATTCCAGAATAACGGGCGGTAGTTTTTGACCGAGTCGGAGGTAGTGAGTTATATCTTGCAGAAACGTGGGAAAGTGTGCGTTTGGAGTAGTGATAATCCCATCAAAAGATAAATGTGAAAAGAGAGCCAAGTTCAATAGTATGATATATGCCTTGGTTGTTGAAATAAAACAATGTCCTTGCTCACCCGCGACCTAAATATGATATTTGTTCATTGCTATGGACCTACGCAACGTAACGCCTGATTCAAATTGGTTGTTGACTTCAACGAAAAAAGAAGTGAGATCTAAATGGGCGCCAAGTTTAATGGTCAGTCCTGAAATTTATTTATAAAAACATAAAGTATTTGATAACAACTTAAAATGTCATTTCGTCTTAAAACTTAGGATAATACATTGCAGCCTAACGTCAAGTCAAGTCAAGTCAAAATATCTTTATTCAATTTAGGCTATAACAAGCACTGAATGTGAAACGATCTACCACCGGTTCGGTAAAACCTCTGTTGAGAAGAATCCAGCAAGAAACTCAACGAGGTATATTTTTTTAAACAGATTTACAATATTAATAAATGATACTATATCATAGGTATTTAACACAACTTTATTTTTAACACAGTAGGTTTGCTATTTGAAGGAATTATTTTCAAATATCCTGTCCATGATATAATCATTAACTTTATAATAGGTACGCCTTAGATATTAATGTCTTTTTGACAATAGATCTGAATTTTATATATTTTTCATTTGCAAAATTTTACATGCTGTACATTAGGTATATGTTTTTCACAAGTCACAATATATGAAGTGGTTTTTTTTTTTATCAGTGGTGTAGCGGTATAGCACGCGGTACGGATTATCGAGGACCTGGGTTCGATTCCCAGTGATGGTCTTATTTTTCTATTTTTTCTGTGCATCTATATTTCAGTTTGTATTTTCAATTTTCACAATATATGAGCCAAATTTGACATGTTTATGTGAAATTCTTTTTGAATTATGAGGAGTTCAAAAGTGGCTCCAAATGGTTCAGATAAAATTACACACGGTGCTGCTCGCCAGTTTCTGTTAGCTTGAACTTGGCTTGACACGCTGCCGCGTGTCTAGATACGGGACATTACAAAGACAACCTTCAGTTTGCGTGTCCACCAAAGATGTGCGAGGTTATGTTGCAAGGAATGTGCTTTTTATCAACCAATAGAATCGCTTCAATTATCTTTTCTCGCACAGCACATCTCTGGTGGAAACAGCTGAGCGGAGTGAGGCTAGGTAAATGAACCGTATGTATGCGCTCCCCGTATGTATATAGTTTGGGGAATGGGAGGTGAAACAAGTGCCTTTGATTAAATACTTTCTTTATTTTTAGACCTCTTATTTTTCAAAGTTACACTCGTGTAGACAGCACGGGTCGTACATTCAAGGGAAAGGGCTTTGCCCAGCTGTGGAAAACCACAGGCTTTAAAAACTTTCGTATGCTAACATGTGATTCACTTCACTTTAAAAACTAGTTCTTGTTCATTTATAACGAAGCTGGCTTGTTCCCCGCAGGCATCCCGAGGGACAGCGAGGTCTAATGTCCGCCTAATTGCAAAAGTTCTGGTCTAACGCCGCCATTTTGGTCTAGTTTTCGCACTCGTAATGAATCGGACACTATTTTTGAGTGCATAGCCAAAGAGCACTAAAGGAAGGTATAGGGAGTGCGTTTTTAGTCGCTGAAATATTATATTATATATTTATTATGTATTTCAGATTTTTTTTAATGATCACCTGTACGAGTAGTATTCTATAAGTAGTAAGGTGTGTTTTATAATAATTCTGATGAATTAATTACATTATGACTTTCAGCAATTATCCATACTAATATTATAAATGCGAAAGTGAGTGTGTTTGTATGTTCGTCCTTCTTTCATGTCGAAACGGAGCGACGGATCGGACGTTTATGGGCCAGAGAGTGACATAGGCTACTTTTTATCCCGGAGTAATGCACTGTTCTCTAGAGAACAGCGCACGATAACCGAATTCCACGCGAGCGAAGCCACGGGCAAAAGCTAGTACCACATATTATATTATGAGCCCATAACAAAGTGGTTAGGAAAGGAAATTTACTACAATACTATTTGTTACCCAACAACATACACACACACACACACTTGGCCGGTTTTTAGGGTTCCGTGCCTCAAAAGAAAAAACCGGAACCCTTATAGGATCACTTCTTGTCCGTCTGTCTGTCTGTCTATCAAGACCCTTTTTCTCGGGAACGCGTGGAGGTATCAAGCTGAAATTTACTGTCTACTGTCCCTTGGAGCTGTGAAAAAGTCAAACTTCTAAGCCATCGCAATCAAAAGATGCAGCCGTTTATGCTACAAATTTTCGAAACTCACAAGGGAACCAAAACCTTCAGGGTAGTTCCCGTGAACTCAGAATCTTGAAATTTTGTATGATGGTAGCTATTATAACACAACCAACTAGAAAAGTCTGAAAAATCTTGATTTTTTATGTCTGTCTGTAAATAAATAAATAAATAAATATAAATATCACGGGACAATTCACACCAATTGACCTAGTCCCAAAGTAAGCTTAGCAAAGCTTGTGTTATGGGTACTAAGCAACGGATAAATATAATTATATAGATAGATACATACTTAAATACAAATTAAACACAAACTGAAATAAAGATGCACAGAAAAAACAGAAAAATAAGACCATCACTGGGAATCGAACCCAGGTCCTCGGTAATCCGTACCGCGTGCTATACCGCTACACCACTGATGGTCAAATGTGGATGTTTTTTCTGTGCATCTATATTTCAGTTTGTATTTTCAATTTAGGTTTTACGGGATGACCGTAAAAGTAAAAATTTGGAATTGAAATAAAAAATACAAAAAGATTCCAAAAAACCAATCTTAACAAATTAAACACCCAAGACCCGAGAACAAACATTCGTATTTTTCATACAAATATCTGCCCCGACACGGGAATCGAACCCGGGACCTCAAGCTTCGTAGTCAGGTTCTCTAACCACTAGGCCATCAGATCTGGTCGTCGTAAATATTAATTAAAAATATAATCTGACCCCACACTGCGTACATTTTGCTTAAGATTAGGGCTCTGAATACACTGGATGTATTAAATCACTCGGAAAAAGCGAGAAATATCTTCAAGACACGATTCCCGTTTACTTACATACCTATAAATGTGTACGGAACCCTCGGTGCGCGAGTCCGACTCGCACTTGCCCGGTTTTATGATTTCGTAAATTCTATCTCATTGCGAACGTTCTAAAGCCCTTTTCAGATGATAGTTGCACGTTGCGATAGAATCTTTGAACGGTCAATGCCCTCTTAACTGCCTGTTTTCGCAGAGTCCCATACACTATTTTAGTATAGCATACTATTTGGAAACGAAGTATTCCGTTTAACCTAGTTATAGTAAAGCGTTTGTGTTAGAACAACTTATAGTTATTGTGGGGTCAATCAACTTTTTACAAGCTTTTATTTAGTTTCATTCGCCCGTTGTCTGTCTGTCTGTAATCAAATCTTGCAAGTTAAATTCGACCAACTTTCAGTAGTTGGATTGATTTAAAGTTTGGTATACTTAAAATTGCGTGAAAATACAATAATCTAGTAGTGACATCCTGGTAGTCCGGCCAGGATCGTCTCCGCAGGACGGAACTCTTCAACGGTTAATGGCATTGACTTGAAATTTGATATGAAAATGTAGTTTAGGTGACAATACAAGTACAGTCAACAAAAAGTACAGTCAGTAAAAATGGATTGTATTTAAAATGATTTATATATCAAAACTTATATGTATGTTATTCTGTCCCGTAAATCACGAGACATCAGTAATTCCTCTTCGAATAGCCAAGCTAATTCTTGGTCCGAGGAAGCTGCCAGATCTTCGGTCCCCGCCGCGGTGACGTCTTCTAACTTATGATATGACTGTAAATCTCCTTATTTTAAAGGGGTATTTAGTAATACTAAGTCAACTGTCTGCCGAAAAGTCTATCAGTTTTAATACTCAGCAGGTTTAAAGGGATTTAGCTTGAGCTTAATCTACATCACAACCGTCTAAGCCATACGAAATATCAAATACCAAAAATGGTAGCATACACGTATGTATATGTTACTGTGAACAAAGAGAACCCCAGCGCGCCTGCGCGGGGTGACAGAGACAGCCGCCAATCGAAATGTATTAGCGTGAATGGGTGCGAAAGGGACGGCAAAGGTCGTAAATTTGAACGACTCTAGTAATATTCTTACGCTGTTTAGCAATAATTATAATATACTAGAGTAGCGCGCGGCACTGCTTGATAATAGATAGTGAAATTCAATATTTACATACACTCAATGATAAAATATACACCACCTCGTTGAGTTTCTTGCCAAATTCTTCTCAACAGATCTGTATCACCGGATATCTGTATGAATCATACGAATATTTTATTCTCGTGTCTTGGCCGTGTTATATATGTACCTACATCAGCCAAATATGTGGTCTACCACCCTAAAATTGATAATCGTTTGCATGTCATAAAACAATAATGCCAATAGACGTGTCTGTCAACTTGCAAGTTCGACTTTAGCGACATATTCATTTGATAGGAATTTGTTTAAAAATGGATAGATCACTTATTTGGCTGTTGGTATATATATAAGTATGTATTTATCTATATAAGTATGTTTATCTGTTGCCTAGTATCCATAGTACAAGCTTTGCTTAATTTGGGACTAGGTCAATTGGTGTCAGGTGTCCCATGATATTTATTTTATATTTTATTTTATTAACAAATAAAATAAATAATAAAAAGTGGCCTATTCCAGACGTTCTATCTACATACGAAATTCACAAAGACAAAATTTAAAACGAATAAACTCAAAGCGGAATTACAAAGGACACGTGTCGTGCCTCTTTAAGACACGAGCTTTATAATACACTGGCTCAACTTTGGTTACATTGTGGAAAAAACTTGAAAATAAGCCTGCGTTGGGCACAGTTGTTCCATATTTATGTAATGAAAACCGGCCAAGCGCGAGTCGGACTCGCGCACGAAGGGTTCCGTACATACCATTATCTATACAACTTTAGACATTTTGACAACACGGAAAAAAAACTATTAAGCGGCAAAGATCTTAGAGCAACGCGGGCTTCCTACTGGAAGGGAGTAGTCTTAGCGGTAGATTACCTTTAAAATAGTAGATTTAGTTCTGGCGTTTGTTGCGGGGGGAAATGTGCACACAAGTGCAGCTCCGACTTACATGCAAAAACAAAACTGCCAACTGACTGTAATCATGACTTTAACACATAAATAATTCAACAATACACTAATAATTCGTGTACAGATGACTCAAAACTCACACATTGGCAGTAACATCACTAAGTTGTCCATCGGCGAAAAGTCGGATTTATCGCTTGACCGATCCGAAATTTGTACCGATTAGCGGACTCTATGCTGGTAAATGAATCCGACAATAATATTGTGATAAAATGTACGACTGTAGTTTAAATGTAATTAAATAGCAATAATACGATAACAATTTACTTCCATGTGAAATTTTACACCATCTTTTTGCAAGCTTGATGTCCCAGATCTCTTTTTACAGCAGAAAACTGAACAATTCGCCATTTTAAGCACGGCAGCGTTCACTCGCGCGACTCGATTCGATCTAGTTCGAAATCCGAGCGCGCCTTGTTTTATAAAATTCGTATGCCCAGTTGGGCTTGTACTTTGACAGAGGGGAACGCGGCAAATGGCTACTCCCTTCCGTAAGAAGCCCGCGTCGCTCTAAAGCAAAGATAAATTGATAAATATTTAAGGGGGCTCCCATAAAACTATATTTTATATTTTCTTAATTTTTTTTCATCCATTGTTCTTATTTATTTTTGTCACTAATAAATATTTTCTTTCTTTCTTTTTTCTTTTTCCATACAACAACGTGATTTTTTGCCATTTTTAGGGTTCCGTACTTTGAAAGGAAAAAACGGAACCCTTATTCTCAGGAACGAGAGGAGGTATCAAGCTGAAATTTATATCACATACTCAGGTTTACT
>NC_133501.1:5991177-6036353 GCF_025370935.1 Choristoneura fumiferana | reverse complement strand
TCATTCAAATTTGTTCAGTAGTTTTTGCGTGGAAGAGTAACGAACATACATCCAAACATCCAAACTTTCGCGTTTATAATATTAAGTGGGATGAGATATTACAGTAAGAATGTGGTGTCTGGGGAAACAGAACCTTATTATTTTAAGTCTTTTATAATTACATCTCAAAAGACAAAGAAGCTTTGAGACGCCTGCTGTTCCATGCAAAATGATCCTTTGAAGCCAGCAAATTAATTTATTGTTACAATTTAAGGGTTGGCAGCCTTGTTTGAAATCGCTTACGCACCATTGTGTTAACGGGGACGATATTTTGTTTATTAATAAAGATGAAAATGCTTTCCTGGAGTAACTTTCATTGTTAACATTGTTTAACTTTTCATCTGAGGTTGTACGTCCAGAAGTGGGCCGGATAGCCCTCCGTCCACGTGCACGCGGGCTGCTGGCGGTGCCAGCGGCGCGCACGGTGTTCACGCAGGAGCTCGCCGCTGCCGCGCGCGCTGGGCGCAGCTCAACGCACTGCTGGCGCAGCACCTGACTGTGACCTGCTCGCGGGGCGCTGGTCAAATGTGTCCTCCGAATGTTTGCGATACTGTGAGGTGATGAATGCTAGACAATCCAGTATCCATAAGGGATTTGTCTGCCTTTACTGATAGTATTCATTGTAAGTTTCTCGGTGTATTGGTTTATCACTGTAATGCCGTGCAAATGTATTTTAATTATAAATAAAAATATAATAAATTGTTACAGATTATAGATTTCATACACGACAGGGCGCCATGGCGTTCGTTGGGAGAAGCTACGTCCAGCAGTGAACCACAGCTTCCACTTTTCATCTTGAGCCAATTTAGTTCTACAACTTTTGAAAATAACTTAACGATTTTTATGCTAGTTCAAAGTTTAATTGGACAAGCAATATATTGCGAAACCAGTCATTTTGTTACGTGACAGGCGATGTCATTTAAGCTACCGGATTGGATACCGCACATTGAAAATACCAATTAATTTGTTTGGAATAAATATAATGATAAAATTACTTAATATTTGAAAACTTGAATAGCAGAACCTCTGGTTTAACTTTTTGAACTAAAATAATTTCCTTGCTCACCCGCGTCCTTACGATAGCTAAGCTTATGCAAAATATGCGTGTTCAAGCAGTTCCTCCACCTCCACACTGTAAGAACACACACAAATCACACAAACCCCTCTATCACCACCACCACACTACACTGACGCGTTTCGAACTCAACCAGAGCTCATCTTCAGAGTAACACAACCGTACACCATGTTACAGTTGTTAGACTAACGAACCACAACCACCGTTTTAACTTGTCACTGTAACTCCCCAAGTACCCAATACGTTTTATGAAACAAAACAAAACTACCCACAAATTATTAATAAATTTTTAACCGTCCTTCAAAACTACCTTGATTTTTATTTTTTACTGTCAAGGCATGTTTTATTAACTACCATTGCTGAAATTAGATCCAAGCCGTAGCAAGGAGATGAAACTAAATTACCTGCTCATTAATAATAGACCCCATACTGTTGTATCTAATTATCTCCATGCATTCTAAAACATCGAGACGAAACCCCTTGCCACAATAAACTTTTTGCTCTACAGGGCCCTAACTTTTTTTGCTGTCTGCACTTTTTATGAACTGTACTTGCATTGTCATCCATCTTACGTATCTGTACCAATTTCAAGTTATCCAACCACTGGTAGCAGGTCAAAAGCAACAAAGGGCAAAATAGCTTAAGCTGTGTGGTCTATTTTTCGTGTCAATTTACTACAATATGCCCTGCCCACTGCCACTTAGAAACACGAACCTCAAACTTACTTCAACACATCACAAAGCTTCAAGAAAAGAATCCCAACTAAAATCTGACTTCCACCGTTTGCCCTGTTATTTACTTAGACTGCAAGTCTGCATAAGCTGCAAATTCTGCAAAGGATTGCAGAGTTTCAATAAACTTGCGTGGACTCAAAGCCCTTTTCAATTCTAAAGGCGATGAATAATGTTTAATATCCGACTAGCGTTGTATTTAAAGTGGCCGCTAAGTCGATTGTGTCTTGGTTTGAATTTGTTCTTGGATATAATTTTCACAAGTCAGATTTATTTTACACAAGAATAGTTTCTTATCTACGTCTCATCGCCTCAGCTTTTATTTAATCCGCGGCAGGGCTTAGGCCTCCTTTTAGAATGATAGGCTGGGTCGTTATACCCACGAGCCTACTTAATGTGAATTGGAAGCTTCAAGACAGGAGCGCAAAGTTCGCATAAGTACTCTTCGCTAGTCATACTGTAACTATTGTCCGAATCATCGTTTGTCCATAATTTTCATCCCACCTTAAATTTATCGGAGAATTTTAAATGGTCTGGTCACCTATAGAAATATATTTTATATATAGGTTGGTTAGGTTTGTTATAAAATTGTTATAAAATTGAAAGAAGAAAATATTTAATTGCCAACAGTACAAACAATGCAAGCAACATTTCTTACTTTTACTAATATAGTCTGTCCTCGGCATAAATAAGCTTTCTTTCTTTCTTTTTTCTTCTTTCTTTCTTTCGGAAAATAAATATCATGGGGCAATTCATAGTCAGGTTCTCTCACGATTCTCAATCCACTTGAGTTTGTATTTTTGCACACATAACTGCCGTGTGGTTACAATTGTCTTTAACAGTTTTTTGTTAAAAATACCGGCGTGGCCTTTAAAACAGGACCAAATATTAATTAATATTTTAAACAATAAGTTCGGTGCGCGCACTATTAACGTTCACACGTATTGCTCGAGATCGTAATTGCCATTGATTCTCAAACTTTGTTATTAAGGGGTAATCATTTTGCCAGTACCAGTGATGAAGTGTGCTGCTTGTAAAGCGTCCATTAATGATGGTGCTCGGTGCTCGGGCTGCTCAAAGGACTTTGGTTTCTGCTGTTCGGGTATATCTGAACAGGGTTATAGAAAACTCGGATCTGAGCGTAGAGTAACTTGGAGGTGTCTCTCTTGCAAGAGAGAGAATTCACCATGTCCTCCGAAGCAAATTGATCTAGGTTCTATCATGGATGAGTTGCGCGAAATTAAGCAGAAGGTTTTATGCCTCCCTGACCTGGTGAAAGATGTGACCACTTTAAAAACCGAACTCGAAGAAGTCAAGGAGTCATGTGAGTTTGTTGGCGGCAGGCTTGACGATTGTTTTTCCCGTCTCACCGAAGTGGAAAAGAAACTTCCAGAACTTGAGGCGGTTCATGAAAGGGTTCAACAGATGAGCAATGAGTTATCCTCTCTTAGGAGCGAGCTTGCTCGAAATGATCAGGGTTTGCGTGTCAACAACATTGAGATCCGAGGGGTTCCACTGAGAAAGGATGAAAACCTCTTCTCAATCATGGATAAAATTGGTACGGTGGTCGGTTATCGAGTGGACAAAATCTACATTAACTATATCGCCAGAGTTCCTATATTCGATTCCAGAGAAAAAATCGATAATCGTCAGTTTTACTAACCGTTACATCAAGGAGGACTTTATAGCATCTTCACGTAAGAAAAAATCGTTCTCTGTTGGTGAAATCGGTTTCCAAGGCACTTCACAGAACGTTTATTTAAACGATCATTTAACGCCGGCGAATAAGAAGCTGCTCACGCTGACTAAATCGACGTTAAAGGCTAAGGGATACGTCCACATATGGGTTAAATATTGTAAGATTCATGCTCGTAAAGACGATAATTCCAAAGTGTACGTAATAAATAGTGAACGTGATTTAAACAAGTTAATTTAAGCTGGATTTTTTTCAATTTGCTATTAACTTTAATATGTTTAATTGTTATTCACTTTGTGTCTTTGCTTTCATCAACGTTGTTACATCTTTCCATTATGCTCGGCTGCTTGAGTTTGAGTATCACTGAACGCCCCCTCTGGACGACGCACGATACCTTTTGTTCGATGCCTTGGCTTAACGCTACCTACATTTGTTATTATTTATTTGCCAAACGGTTGCAGATATGCTCGCTGCTATGTGCCTGTCTCTTTTCTTTGCACTCATCACATAAGTTGTCTATCTACTTTTCATTTTTTCTACTCACTTTATATTATTGATATTGGCGCATTCTGTTAATTATTGTTTTTTAATTCGCTATAGATTGAATTCTCGTAATTGTTTAGTGCGGGAAAAAGTATTGTTTTATTTATACTTCATTTTTAAAGTAATATTACGCTGTTTCGCTTGGACCGGAATCTATAAATGGCTACTTGTGACTTGGTAGATGATTTGCATTCTATTTATTACCAGAATGTGAGGGGACTTCGTTCTAAAACATTAACATTTTATCGCAACCTTTGTCTGGCGTCCTACGATATTATTATTTTAACAGAGACGTGGTTAATGGACGGTGTTTTGGATTCAGAGTTGTTTGACAGTAGGTATGTTGTATGGCGACGGGATCGCGATCTGGCACTGACTGGGCAGAGTCGTGGCGGCGGTGTAATTATCGGTACTCGCAGGGAATTAACTGTCACCCCGCAGCCGACTTTTTGCTCCTCGGCTGAGGACCTTTGGGTTTCTATAACGCTAAAAGATCGCTGCGGTAGACCGGTCAAGGTTCACCTATGCGTGTTGTATTTATGCAAACAAAACAATGGTAACTCGTTTTCGCAACAGCTGTCTAATTTTTTGAGTAGCTTAAATGATGCTATTTTAAATAATCCGACTGACAAATATTTAATAATTGGAGATTTTAATATGAGTAGCATTTTGTGGTCGGCCCAGGGATTGTCAATGGTTCCATCAAATTACGTGAGTACTGACGAGTGTAGCCTAGTGGACGAACTGGAAACACATGACTTGGTCCAATACAACGGTATTTTAAATCATTTTGGTAAGCTGCTGGATTTGGTTTTATCTAACGATGTCGTGTGCGTTAATGAGTGTTCGAGTCCGCTGGTACCTATTGATCCGTATCATAAAGCGTTGACAATTCATGTTAAATATGCTACGCCTAGTATTTTGCAATCTGCTCCGGTAGTCAAATATCTTTATAACAGGGGTGACTATGATTCGATTAATAATGAGTTATTAGGTATCAACTGGGATCATGAGTTTTCGCAGCGTTCTATTGAACAATCACTGGATTTTTTCTATGCAACGTTTAGGAGAATGAGAGACAAATTTATACCCAGTAAAAATATCAAATCTAATACTTTTCCGACATGGTATTCCTTCGGGCTGCAAAGAGCGATAAAGGAAAAATATAAATTTAAAAAAAAATATAATATTTATAAAAATACATCTGATTTAATTTCATACTCCGTATTGAGGAATAGAGTGCGTAAATTAGAAAAGAATTGCTTCGACTCATACATTAAAAGTGTTGAAAGTAACATTGCTGAGAATCCAAAGCAGTTCTGGTCATTCATGAAGGCGCGTTCTAGTTCCAATAGTATACCAAGCAGCTTGAAATATGGTGATAGAATGGTTAATAATGGCACCGACATATGCAATGCCTTCTCGGACTACTTTGCTTCGAACTTTTCGGCATCCAGCAGCGGCAGCCTCACTGCAAGTTATATTCCCAACACAACCTCTGATTCCACGGCCAGTTTGAGCAGCGTTCAAATTAATCCTGACGTACTCATTGACATATTGGTTAAACTGGACCCTTCTAAGTCAGCCGGTCCTGATGATCTGCCAGCTCGATTCTTAATTAATTGTGCGAAAAGCTTGGTAAAACCTATTTCGATATTATTTCAACGTTCTCTTAAGGAGTGTTACGTACCACTTTTGTGGAAAACTGCCTTTGTTACTCCAGTACACAAAAAGGGACCTAAAACCGATATAGAAACATATAGACCGATTTCTAAATTATGCATAGTATCGAAGGTACTTGAGAAGGTTGTATACGATCAGGTTTATAACACTTTGAAGAATTCTTTTAGTATTGACCAACATGGCTTCTTGCAGCGCCGTTCTACTGTGTCCAATCTAGCCCTTTTAAATGATTATGTCACTGAGGCCATGGACAGTGGCTTCCAGGTCGATGTAATCTACACTGATTACAGCAAGGCATTTGATAGAATTGATCATGTCATATTAATTTCAAAACTGCATGCAATGGGTATTCATGGTGATTTATTGAGATGGTTTTCCTCATATATTAACAATAGATCGCAAGCAGTTGTCGTCAACAATTACATGTCAGGTTGGGTGACTGTCCCTAGTGGCGTGCCGCAGGGGTCCTTGCTTGGACCGCTACTGTTTAACATATTTGTTAATGATATCAGCAAGTGCTTTGTTTATTCGCAACTTCTTTGCTTTGCTGATGACATGAAAATCTTTGCCAGGATAAGATCCAACCAGGACTCTGTCTTGGTGCAGTCTGATCTCGCAAGACTTGATAAGTACTGTCAGGATAATAGGTTGACTTTAAATCCATCCAAATGTTTCGCAATTACTTTTACTCGCCAACGGGAACCTATAGCTACTGCTTATACATTAAAAGGTCACATCTTGGAGAAGACACCGTTTATAAGAGACTTGGGTGTGATTCATGATTCGAAACTTCTATTTGACAAGCATATTGATAATATTGTCGGTAGTGCGTTAAGGTCCTTGGGTTTTATAATGCGCAACTCCTCTTTGTTTACTCAAGCAAAGACACTCAAGGTACTTTATTGCACCTATGTTAGAAGTAAGTTGGAATATGCTTCTCAAATTTGGAATCCTTGCTATAGGACATACGTCGACCGGATCGAGAGAGTTCAGAAAAAATTTATCAAATATCTATGTTTTAAACTAAGATGTTCTTACAAGTCGTCCGATTACGTTGAGGTGTGTCGAAAGCATCACCTTGTACCCCTACACCGGCGCCGCGAGATAGCGGATATTACTTGCATACTCAACATCATCAATGGCAATACGGACTGTTCTGGACTTCTACAAAAATTATCGTTCAACACACCAGCTCGGATAAAAAGATTCAATCCTCCTATTTATCTTGAATTCACATCGACTAGGTACAGACGAAACAGCTTTCTCAGACGCGCTAGTGTCAGTTTAAATAACCTGATAAAAGAGATGGACATTGATATATTTAACTGTAATGTCTCATCTGTGAGGCGAAGTTTAGTGATGAGATGTTTTGATTAGCATGTGGGCATGTCATTCGATCACTTTATCTTATATTTCGTTTTGTTCTATTTTATAAGTAGTGCAATGCCTACCTGATTCCAAAATTGGAGTGAGAATATCATTTGAAGAGTTATGTTTTTTGAGTAGGGTGTGATATAGCACGCGTCATCTCGTTTAAGTTAAGCTTAAACTTGTATTTTGAGACTATCTGTGAGATCCTGTAATTGGCTATGTGTCACTATTTTCATATTCATATTGTTTTATAAGCTGTTGGTTCTCCTCTAAATAAATAAATAAATAAATAAATAAATAAATATAACATATAGATCGTGCTCGTCAACCTGACCGGCATTGATTACCTATAGGTATGTATTTCAGCGACTTTTAAAAATAATTGACTGTAAAGTTATGACTTAAAGTTATTATGTGTATAAATAAAATTGGGAGAAATGTATTTTTATAATGTTGCCATAAAGTTACCTGGAAGTTTATACTAATGAACTGAGCCGTCTGCCGAAAAAGACCGGTCAAGTGCGAGTCGGGCTCGCGCTCGTGACAATTATCAATACAACATTAGACATTAAGTAGCAAAAAAAACGTTTGTTGTATGGGAGCCCCCTCAAATATTTATTTTATTTTAATTTATTTATTATTTTTAAAGTGAATATACTTACGACTAAAATATTCTATGAATATTTCAAGCGTCTACCTGTTGCCGTTTTTAATATCGAGCAAAAAATGGCAAAACAGTCACGTTTGTTGTATGGGAGCCCCCCTTAAATATTTATTTTATTCTGTTTTTAGTATTTGTTGTTATAGCGGCCAGAGTTATACATAATCTGTAAAAATTTCAACTGTCTAGCTATCACAGTTCATGAGATATAACCGTCACCAGACGGACGGACGGACGGACGAAGTCTTAGAAATACCTAGGGTTTTCATTTTTACCCTTTGGTAAAAATTTCTCCTATGCACATATATCTCAGGTTGCTTTTTTTTCTACTACGCTACTTAAGCAGCAACACTAGCGACATCTATGTTTAAGCTCTCATCGAGAGACATCAACACTCTTTCGGAACTAACTGGTCACCCAGACAAGAGATGTCGCTACTAAGCAATCAAATTATGATTGGTTTCTTGGAGTCTTTTTGTATTTTTTTTATTTAAACTCCAAAGGAGGATGAGCAGATTTGTATGGACTCTGGCCTAGGAACCAATAACGACAAGCCATGTATCATTGGAAAAGTTTTTTGATACCTTAGAAATTTTTGTATGGCGGAAAATCTCAAATCGCTGTGTAAAACAAGTTATGGCAAGATAAAAAAAACTTTCCACCAATAAGCTTATTTTTGTTCTTATATTGGTTTTAGTTCTTTACAACCGTTTTGAAAAGCTTTATCTTATAAATATACATCAGAAAACAACCAAATATCAAACAAACAGCAAATGACGAAGCCAAAGATCAAGAAGTCGCAAGATAGTAACCAGCGGCGGTTTACAGAAACCGATAAGAAAACTAGAATAGTTTCTGCTAATACCTAATTAGCAAAAACGGAAAGTGCAAAACCAGACACAAAAAAACATATGAAAACGCATAAAAAACAAAATCATGACACAAAATCATCAACATACAGGTACTTAGTATCGAAAAAACCCTACTTTTATGCAGCCACAACTTTTTTGACACAAAGATTTGGGACTACCTGCCATAGTAAAAGTTTTACAACTTAGAATGAGCTATCCAGTGACATGTCGCTTGTCCTTATTGGGCATTAGGCCTATTAGCCGAACCTCTTTTGTTTCTTTTACGGTCATCCCGTGAATCCCACATCGAAAATACAATCTGAGACATGTCCATAAAAAATACAATATGACTCCAAAAATCCAATCTGTGTTGGTGTTCAATGAAAAGTCACTGTATTGTACACCTATTGTATTGTAACTTTAGCTGTTGAACCATAGATAACATTAACGTTATGCATATACCTTCTTCATCCCAGTTTAAAATAGTCTTTATTTTATCACCGTCAA
Organism: Choristoneura fumiferana; assembly: GCF_025370935.1. Taxonomy (NCBI): domain Eukaryota; kingdom Metazoa; phylum Arthropoda; class Insecta; order Lepidoptera; family Tortricidae; genus Choristoneura; species Choristoneura fumiferana. The sequence continues at coordinate 6,027,196 of NC_133501.1, read as the reverse complement.
CTTCCCAACGGCCTCTCAGGCCGACTTCAGCAGTTAAAGTCGCGAAGTTTAGGGGCCACCTGCGCCCGGGGCCCGCCAGTGGGCCCGGCCTTTACGACCCAACTGGCTTTATTGTTGGGCCACGGATTTGACAAACTCGTGAGTTAGATATCGCTTTTTAAGAGTTTTAAATAAAGCTCTTTTCAATTCTGGGTCATTGGGAAGTTTTTATTTGAACGGAAGGCGGAGATCTTCAGGGTTAAATTGATGCAGTGGTTCTGACGCAGTGGTAGAAGTGTTAAAGTGCTTCGTCCCGTGTTATAAAAGAAATGGCTAGTTTTTCAAATAAATGCCCGCAATGCCAGAGAAGTTGGTTACTTTCATGGGGAAAAAATACTATACCCACAGAAATTATACCATTTAAGTAGTTCGTCAGTTACATCATAAGAAAAGCATCAAACAAAAAGTTGGAAAACCCCTGACTTTGTTACTTCAAAGTTCAATATCTCAAAAACGGCTGAACGGCCTTCAGCCCCTCGCATCCATCCGCCACCAGCGACCCTCTTAAGGTCGTCTGCCCGCCGTGACCCAGGACTCCCTACCGTCCGTGTTTTCCCGTCCGTGGTCTCCATTCGAGGACTCGTCTGCTCCACCGTTCATCGGTCCCGCGACAGACGTGGCCGTGGCCAGCCCAACGCCACTTCAGCGAACTAATTCTTTGAGCAACGTCGGTGATTTTCGTTCTTTGTCGGATAATGTGAATTCGGATTTTATCCTTCAAAGAAACCCTACACAGAAACAGATAGTAATTTGTCGTAATTTGTTTGCAATTTACTTTTACGATTTAAATCGAGACATCCCGAGTGTCAAAGTGGAAATAATCGTAGCTCAAGCTAGGAAGAAAGCAAGATAAATACGAGATTTACCAAGAAAATACGACGGCAAAACATTATTCACTACATTGTACTTGTTCGGCGAGCTTTACTATTCTCTTCTATTTTCCATGATATCCGCAAAGTGACGCGTAATCATATTAATCCTCATCCATACTAATTGTATCTAAGTAAATAGTAAGTGGGGGAGAAGGCAACTGCGGGCTAAGATTAGGGGGGGGATCGATGGGCCGACGACCCCCAGCTTGCATACAGGGCATGTCTCACACGTCACTATCCGTAAGTTTGATAATGTTTCAGGATTTAAATTAAATTCCCGTGGGACTTTCCAGAACTCGATTTTCATGAAAATTTGCACTTTAAAGGTAGGCGTCCACTTGTCCGCATCGTACGCTTCGGACGTATCGGATTTGTTGCTTTGTATAGAAATGTGCGATGTTTACGATGCGGACAGGTGGACGCACTTATATGAGTTTCTATACAAAGAATACTACGATCCACTGTAAAATTCAAATTAACTATAAAGGTTCCTAGTTGACTACGGAACCCTAAAAAGTCATTAAAAACTCAAAAAAATATGTAACGAGAAAAAAAATTGTATCTGAATCTGTTTGCGAATAGCGAATAAAAATATTCTTATTCTTAAAAATTTTAATACTCTAAAAGTTGTGTAATCTTGCAAATCTCTATATTCAGCGAACATAGCCGCGGGCAAAAGCTAATCACTCAAACAATAATGTTTCTAGAGAACAGCCAAGCACAATGCTTCGTCTGCCACAGTCTATATCTATAGCTACAAGGTCGGTGACCTCCGTGACTTGCCTTTATCTATTATCAGCTAGACAATGGGACGACCTGATATAAAGCAGATCTACCGATTCTGTTTTGTTCTACCTAGAATAGGACAGAAGATAATGAAATTGCAATACAAAAATGTACGATGTCACATACCTACCGACCCGAGTTAGCATAAAAACAGGGAAGCTTAGATCCATCTTAAAAACTGGCTAAACCAAAAAATATTTTTGGGAAATTGCATACATTTTCAAAACAAAATTCGAAATTCCAAAATATTGCCGATCACACAGATACAAAATTTATTGTCCAGAAGACAATAATCTAAGGCGCATTATAAAATTAAGGATACTTACCAGTTGAGTATAATCATAGACGTGCGATCTACTTCAAATAACGTATCTAGGTACTTTGTTAAACATGTAGTTGTGTTAATTATAAAATTTCAACTGCTGGGGCAGGAGACAAGAAATTCACGTTATAATTATTGTGATTTCTCAAGGGAGTTTTTGCAAAATGCAACCTTTCTATTCAATATCAACCTAATGGTTTAAATGAATTTGGTATGAATTAAGGCATTTTCAGACTTTGAAAAATACATAGGATAATTTTTCATCCCAGAAACTTGCATAGATATGATTTTAATAATTTGTTTTCTGTATCGCTTACTATGTCTGGTGTACAATAAAGAGTCTTTGTATTGTATTGTATTGTATAGATCCGCGAGATAGCGATAAACGAATTTTTCGCAGACGGAATCCGGGCCCAAGCCCGGAGCTAGTAATATATGTTTGACGACCGGATGGCTAAGTGGTTAGAGCACCTAACTACGAAGCTTGAGGTCCTGGGTTCGAATCCCGGCCGGGGCAGATATTTGTGTGAATAACACGAATGTTTGTTCTCGGGTCTTGGATGTTTAATATGTATTTAAGTATGTATTTATCTATATAAGTATGTTTATCCGTTGCCTAGTATCCATAGTACAAGCTTTGCTTAGTTTGGGACTAGGTCAATTGGTGTCAAGTGTCCCATGATATTTATTTATATTTATTTATTTTATGTATGTATGTCTTATACATAGCTAGTAAATGAAGTTTGATTAGATCATTTATTCATGTCAATAAAACAAATAATACAGATAAATAACATCCTTAAATTAAGAATAGCTTAAGCCTAGTCAAAATGGCCGCCTATTGCTTACCTTAGAAAATCTCTAAAATAAATATCACGGGACAATTCACACCAATTGACCTAGTCCCAAAGTAAGCTTAGCAAAGCTTGTGTTATGGGTACTAAGCAACGGATAAATATAATTATATAGATATAGATACATACTTAAATACATATTAAACACCCAAGACCCGAGAACAAACATTCGTATTTTTCATACAAATATCTGCCCCGACACGGGAATCGAACCCGGGACCTCAAGCTTCGTAGTCAGGTTCTCTAACCACTAGGCCATCTGGTCGTCTACTTGTGTTTTCTGTACTGCTTACTGTGTTGGTGTGCAATAAAGAGTTATTGTATTGTATTGTATTGTATTGTATTGTAAAGGCCCCCTCAAACTGTCCTTGGCGCAAAGGTACCCATCAAACTGGCCGCGTTACCACTACACGCTGAATGGCGATGGACAATCTTTGCACCAAGTACGAACCCGCGCGGGCGTCAGAACCTCTTTTCCTAATTCGACATATAATAATAATAATAAATATAATATTATATACTTAGTAATATAACAATATATACTTGTTAAAAATGCCTGTGATATGCGGAGGGACCGACGGACAGGATGAAATAAAACTACAAGGGTTTCGTTTTTGCCATTGACTACGATACCCTAAAAACCAACCGCAATTGGATCCCCGAGCCTGCCACCCCAGCAGCTCCCGGAACCAGGCCGTTTGCTCTCCGATTGTAATTCAACTCGGCCCTGTTTCCTAATTAAGGCTCTAATAGAGCTTGACAGTCGATGGCGTTAAATTTTATTGCTGCGACCGAACTAAAGATGGCCGCTAATGAGACAGGCAGTGACGAGGGAAACGAGGAGCGACGCGACAACCGGGCCACGAGTTTCACTTCATATAACACAGTGACCAGCGGTATCGATCTACTCGTAGATGATTGGACGACGGGGTAGTCTAGCTGATGTTCTGACCTTTTTTACCCGACAGCCCGAAGGAGGGTTACGTTTTTTATATACTCGACGCCGTATTTAGATTCCAAAAAAGTTACCAAAGATGGCCGAATGCCACTGTCAAAAGTAATTTATTGAATCAGGCGTTACTTTGCGGAGGTCCATATCAATGAACTAAAAGAATTTCCTTGCTCACCCGCGACCTTACGATAGCTAAGCTTATGCAAAATATGCGTGTTCATGCAGTTCCTCCACCTCCACACTGTAAGAACACACACAAATCACACAAACACATCCATCACCACCTCAGTCTAACAACTGGTAGCATGGTGTACGGTTGTGTCACTCTGAAGATGAGCTCTGGTTGAGTTCGAAACGCGTCAGTGTAGTGTGGTGGTGGTGATAGATGGGTTTGTGTGATTTGTGTGTGTTCTTACAGTGTGGAGGTGGAGGAACTGCATGAACACGCATATTTTGCATAAGCTTAGCTATCGTAAGGTCGCGGGTGAGCAAGGAAATTCTTTTAGTTCACTGTCAAAAGTGTCATTATCATTGTGACGTTCCAGATGTAACCAACCCATGCACATTAGTAAAAAAATATTCTTATAATATCTTGTTTTAATTTAGACTTTAAATGGGTATGTACCGGCAACAGAAAACTTAACAGGAAACAATAACTCAAGAACAAAAATTACCAAGAGCATAGAAAGCATTCGATCAATCCAAACGTCAGGCCATACTACGAAGTGCAAAATTCGAACTTCCTAACTCGCCGTCCCGCTGAGAGTCGATTTTCGTATTTCGTGGTAGCCCCCAGATGCCGAATGAAGTGACAATTGGCGATGTCATGGTGGCCCTGTGGCCGCCATGTTTACCATATACGTAGTTTCCATGCGTGATTTGTTGTCAGTATTTTTATGTGCATATCAAAAATATTTATAAATAGCATATACCAAATGTTGTTTAAACTTGAAGTATTGCCACTGTAAATAAACTTTTCTCTACAAAACAGTTTCAACCAAATATCTGTTAGTAAATTAATATTTACATTAAATTATTTATTTATGCAGTTGCATTTAATTTTAGCTTTACAATTATATATAAATAAATTACTTATGAACATTATTTAGAAAAGTTAAAACTTACCGTTGCAAAACTTTTTCATTTTATTGGCAACTATATACGGCGTTGAGTATATTATAGTTCCGTACCTCTGGTCAGTTTGTTCGACTGGTTAGCGTAGTCAGTCTTAATCTGTTTAAAAAAATATATACCTCGTTGAGTTTTTGCCGCATTCTTCTCAACAGAGGTTTTCCGAACCGGTGGTAGATTTTTTGACATTTATAGGTGCTTGTTATAGCCCAAATTGACAAAATATAAGTAACTTCGACTTTGTCCAGAATGGGATAAAATGCATGACTCGGTGCAACCCCCCCCCCCTTGCAAGCCTTACTAGGCGAATAACGTTTGGCAACCGGTTACATTACATTTCGCAACTTTTGATTTCCCAACTGCTTAGTATTTATGAAACTGTAAATATCTCAGGATTTTTATAAAACTAACCGACCCCTAACCTAAACGGTTCTACACGATGGCCCTGACATAAATCCTGAAATATTCACAGTTTTAGAGTTTGCGAAATGAAACAAGCAGGTTGCCAAACGTTACGGTGCGAAAAGGCAGTACCCGCCTTTATACATGCCTTTATAGGAATTGTATTATTAAGAACAGAGTGCCACAAAGATATTTTTGGCCAACAAAGTTATACAAAATAATACAATGACTAATTTATACAACAGAAATAGTAAACGATACAGAAAACAGGCACTATTTACTTATGATACTTAAATAATGTAAATGATCATTATGTATCTTTGCTAATTGTTACATTGTATTTACTGTGACTTATTTTTCAAAAGTAGGTATAACTTTAAAATACACATCTAAATAAATTTACCAAAATATTTACTTTTGAAAAATTATCACAGCGAATATGTCACAGTTAGAGAGAAAAATAAAATAAAGAAATACATACTTATCGTTTATTTGAGAAAATAAATAAAATCAAAAGATACAGTCGTTGATTTAATTGCACTCCACTACAGTCCATTAAAAGCTAAATAACGTCGCAGTGTTTACTAACCCGCGCCGCGCAAAGCCGGCCGTGTTGATAGTCGTATCAAATGGCTCCCCCCTTCCAGTGTCGTAAGGGCTACCCCGGGCCTATAATGCTTCGGGTGGCAATGAATTGAGATAGAAGGGCACTTTTCCATTTTTGTTAAATTGAACGCTGTGGGAGTGGGACGGGCGCCGGCCGAAAATCAGCGCTGCAAGTTTCTTTTGCTCGCAGCTTATTCTGAGCCTGAGCCCATTGCCACCTACTTACGTGTAATTGTTTTTTTTTTAATTGTGTAGTCTTATTTTTTGTGGCAATAAATGATTTTATTATTATTATTATTCCCGGTCCAAAGTATATTTATGATAATTAATCCGTTAGATTATTAAACAATATTGAACATGATCGTCGATGATACTGCAATGCCGGCGCAACCTACAAAAGTAAGTAAGAAATTTCGCGGTTGGTCTAAATAAACACAAAGATATTCCTATAAAATTGCGTCATTAGCCAATTGTTGGCAACGAGGCTTGCAGTATCATCGACGACATAACAACGTGCTACAAAATAACCCGTAATAACCTAACCAACAAAAACTTGGAAAACTCCTGACTTTGTCACTTCAAAGTTCTATATCTCAAAAACGACTAAGCCGATTCTGATGAAACATGTCTAAGAACCATTGCTAAAAAACCTGATTTCAAATAAAAGAAACCGCATTCAAATCGGTCCACCCGTTTAAGAGCTACGGTGCCACAGACAGACCAACAGACACACATAGCGGTCAAACTTATAACAACCCTCTCTTTGCGTCGGGGTTAAAAATTATAATAGATTATTAAAACGAAAAATATTGTTAACCCTAGTAAGCCTTCATGTCATGCAACTGGAGTTAGCATAGATTATATAACAGAGGGGTAATACCACTGTAAGACTCTTTGTCGTTCCGTGAATATTAGGTAAACATTTAAATACAAAAACATTCTGTGTAGTATATTCCCAATTTTATGAATTAAATTCGTGTTTTGTTCCGCGTACCTTGATTTTAGAGCAGCTCGATATTTCGACACAGTTGCATGCGCCATGATCACGAGACGACGGGAGAATAGCGGGTGTGCTCTGAAAAATAAATCGGACGTAACCGATCTACCCTCTTCCTAACAAGTTACCCACTACTACTGGAACTTGAAATATCGAGCTGCTCTAAAATCAAGGTACGCGGAACAAAACCTGAATTTAAATCATTAAATTAGTAATGACCGCGATAGTCTAAAATATTGTGTAGTATATTGCCAACTCTGTCATATAAACCCTCATTGGTTGATGTCGGACCTCAGGGTCAGCCGCAACAACCAGCACAAGTGAACACTAGACTTCAAACCGGGACATTTCTCTTAATATTGGAACGGATGGCAATCCTACGTCAAACAGGACTTCGCCTCCTCCACGGGCTTATTTAAAACAGCCGATTCTATCCCTTCTATCGTCTACGCATCTTGACTACCGTTTTTTTCAAATTCCACAAATGGAACGCGGGACAATCAGCTGATTGGTGGATCAATCGGATTTGAATCGGAGCTTTACTGTTATTGGTGGATTGAGCGCGCGTGTGTGCGTAATGTTGACTTAGTAGAGTCACAGATTATGTAAGAGCTAGTAAATAACAGATCCGACACTCGCTGTTAATAGCCGCTATAATTACCTACCAGACTTTTTCCCCTGGGATAAAGCTTTGCTGTTTACTGTTTAGTATGTGTTTATGTATGTAGGTATAGGTATCTATCTATTTAAGTATAATAATCCATTATCTAGTACCCATAACACAAACTTTGCTTACTTTGGGAATAGGTCAATTGGTGTCAAGTGGCTCGTGATAATTATTTATCTATTTATTAAAAAAATATACCTAAAGTATTTAAATAATTACAGTTGATACTAACTATCAACAAAAGTAATCATATTATATAACAATACCAAATTATCACACATAACAATAAAAAAAAATGAAAAAGAATTGAGAAAATTTAGAGTGATGGACTGAACGAATGCCAGAACCGTAACCGACGTCTTTGGCTGCAACGACTTTGAGCCTCACGCACAACCCTCGACCTCAAAACCTCAAAGCTCATAATTACTTCCATTCGACACCGTATTGTTATTACATTCATTAACTAATGCCGGTTCGCTTCATTAAAATTAACGAGATCGTTAATTTTTGACCGGCATCAGTGACAAGGGTCAAGTTTGTACGGGATGTTGCTTCTGCAGAGTCTGGCCCTTTATTTGACACCCTTTCACATGATGTCTCTGACCATGTAGCTTCACTTGTAACTATGTACCTATTAGTATAATTAAAAAAAAATACGTCGTGGATTCCTTTAACGTTGTTATATTAGACACCTGCGTCAAAAGTCCAATTGTGCATGTAAGTACATATACCCATAGTATTTTTGCCTTTGAATGTACTGAACCTCTTTGTGTGGGAGCTCGATTCGCATTTGGTTGGTTTTTGGGATCTCGTACCTCCATTGGCGAAAACTTAACCCTCATAGGATCACTTTGTTGACCCTCTACCTGTCTGTCAATATCCATTCTCAGATCAAATACTCAGTGAAATAAAAGAATTTCCTTGCTCACCCGCGACCTTATGATAGTTAAGCTTATGCAAAATATGCGTGTTCATGCAGTTCCTCCACCTCCACACTGTTAGAGCACACACAAATCGCACAAACCCATCTATCACCACCACCACACTACACTGACGCGTTTCGAACTCAACCAGTCTGTCTAACATCTGGCGGCATGGTGGCGCGTCAGTGTAGTGCGGTGGTGGTGATAGATGGGTTTGTGTCATTTGTGTGTGTTCTTACAGTGTGGAGGTGGAGGAACTGCATGAACACACATATCTTGCATAAGCGTAACTAATATTAGGTTGCGGGTGAGCAAAGAAATTGTTTTAGTTCATTCATTTGATTTTCATCAGTCTGGACCATCAGTCCGTCAGTCCGAGAGGGTTATACGGTAATTGTGTCGTCATTCAGACCAGTACCACTACCATGAGTTTACAGTGACCTTACTCGATAGCGACAGCGTAAATTATTTGTAGAGGCGCTGTACAATTCTCCATACAAATAATTTACGCCGTCGCTATCGAGTACGGTCACTGTAAACTCATGGTAGTGATACAGAATGATGTACTAAACTGACACTAGAATGAGCCTGTAACTGAAGTCAAAACTGACCTAACGATACTAACGCCATCTAGCGACATTCACCTGTCAAGGAAACGTCATTTCACCTGCAGCCTGCTGCATTGCACCTGTCAAGGAAACGTCATTGCTCCGGTTTCAGAATAACTAAGAAAAGGATTCGTTTGGTCCGCGGCCGCGGCCGCAGCCCGGGGTAGTGGGTTCATCGCTCGCTAACACATTTACGGCATGTTTCACATTTTGCCCACCAATATCTTAAAAAGCCTTTTTTTAATACAAAACACTCCCCAAACTACAAACAACCTTAACGCCACAGTTTCAAAGTTCAACTTAAAAAAGCGCTTGGATTGTTTAGCACGCGTCAACTCAAGCAGAATTCAGCACTGTCGCCTTTGCAAAGAGTCTGAAATGCTTTGACGCTTTTTGTTTGGAAAATTTTCAGTGGATTCGGTGCTTTATGTCAAGGTGGTAAGGTTAAGTTTTGTTTGGGTGCGTTTGCAAATTTTCACCCTCACTTTGGGTTAAGCGCGTATACAGGGGGATTTAAATTTTTAATTTTATAGTCGGCCTCTTTGGTACTAAAAATAGGTCTAAATAGGTTTCGCGAGCATGGCCGCTGGACCCGCCATTCGTTTAATCCCCGAATTCCTCGCTGGAAATAATACGAGAAAAACAAGTCGGGTTACAAACTGATTTATAAAATCGTTACAAAGTATTTTTATTTTACTCTAGCTGTTGCCTGCGGCTTCGTTCGTGTTATATCAGTTTTTTGACCCCCGAGGAGTGCTATAAGTTAGACTATGTCTGTGGCCTTGTAGATTTCAGACGAATGGAAAGATTTTGATGTGGGATTTTTACGTGAAAGCAAAATTTCTTGCGGTCATTCTAATCTCTGTTTCATTAAAATAAGTTCAGCCTTTATTATATATTGAGCTTCAAAATGACAATGTCGTGGGTTTTCGCTTCGGGCTTCGCTCGCATCCGTTTTTTTCAACTTGCACTATAACTCTTTCAGTATTTACCATGAGTTTAGTACCACCGGCTAAGAAACTTATATTAAAAGTGTATGTGTGTGTGTATGAAGACATTTAATAGTGTTGCGCGATAGAATCCGGTATACGGAAATTCGTCGAAGAACTAAAGTCACTGACATAGCTGGAAAAATATGCAAGTTGAAGTGGCAATGGGCGAGCCACATCGCTCGCAGAACAGATAACCGTTGGGGGAGAAATGTCTTCGAGTGGAAAGACGAAGCGTTGGCAGGCCTCCCACCAGGTGGGTGACATCGTGAGAGTTGCGGAAAACCGATGGATGCAAGTGGCGAGTAGTCGTTCATTGTGGCGTTCTAAGGGGAAGGCCTTTGTTCAGCAGTGGACGTCTTTTGGCTGATGATGATGATGATGATGTGTGTGTGATCCTAAGCCGCACTAGAACCGTGTAGGTGTAGGTAGTTCCTATTATTATGATTGCGGGTAGGTGAACTTATGAAATAAGCACCAGTCTTGATCAGACCTCGTAGTTAAATTGATGTATTGTCATATCACGACTTGGCGCAGTCGGTAGGATACGACCCTACGCTCCAAAATGGCTGTCATTCTGAGAGAAAGCCTGTGTCCTGCAAGACGTTTATAGGCAGAAATTATAGTTTTATCATATTTACATACTATCAATACCTAACAATGTATAATTCATGAAAATTTTACATATTAAGAAAGCCTTCTGTTTACTCAGGCCCACAAATCATGCGCAATTCTCCCGCTCGCAAAACATCCAGTTTCCCGCGAGAAATGCTTGTTTGAGGATGGAGTTCAACTGTGTCTAAACCAACAATCACTCGTGGCTGCCACATAAACATTCCATTCCATCCCAGTCGTTCCCTCATGACTGAGGATCGTGGTCGTCAACGAGCGGTCTACATTTGGCATTATTTGCTTCCATCGGCTCCTGTCCATGGCAGCCCTGACGACGGAGCTAAGCCTCGGGGACCTGGAGTCCCTAATTTCAACAAACATTATGCGTATTAAAAACCGGCCAAGAACGAGGCGGAAAAGTTTAAGACAGTCTGTCTCTTTTTTGTAAATTCGGCAACGCGCCAATGTCTCGCATTGAACCGTGCGCATTCTTGGCACTGATGGTCTTTCCGAAAGCGCAGATTGTAAAAAAAGTGACATGTTACAGAGCCCTTTGCGGCCTAATTACAGAATAAATTCCCGCCCCAATTGTAATGTCACAAACTACCTAATATTTTTAGTCTTTCAATTCTACTGGTTTGGTGAACGGTTGTGTTGCTCCGATGATGAACTCTGGTTGAGTTCGAAACGCGTCAGCGTATTGTGGTGTTGGTGATATTTGGGTTTGTGTGATGTGTGGGTGTTCTTACAGGCTGAATACGGAGGATATAGTTTGGGTGACAATGCAAGTACAGTCAGCAAAAAAATCTTGTACTAAAAATTTCATTTTTATGGTTAGGTTATTTAGAGAGGGAGGAAAACGAGCAAGAGGGTCATCTGATGGGAAATGATCAACGCCACCCTTGAATACCAACTACTCGAGGAGAGTCATCGGCCTTTTAAGAAAGTAAGCTCTTTACTTTTTGTATTTATTTAAATGTACATTATAATGTTTTGGACTACAAGGTAATGACCAGGTTTAAACCATGAACTTCTATCAATCTTGTCAATTTAAGGGTAAAAAGGAGTCATTTTTTAAATTACTGCCAGCTTAAGCTAGAATAGTTCAATTTGAAAGTAACGCGACAATTTATGGCGGCGCAAATGGCGGCGCAGCGCGTAGGTTCGGCATCACCCTGTAGCGCGGTTCGTTAGCCCCCCCCCCCCCCCCCACTAGCGGCGCAAGGCACGAGCGATCATTTTTAATTAGGTATTCAGAAATATATTAATAAAGTTCATTGAATCAGCCTCACCGTGCCACGTGTGTCACCTACCAATCCCACTAATATTATAAATGTGAAAGTTTCTAAGTCTGTTTGTTTGTTTACTTTATCAAGTCTAAACCGCTGAACCGATTTAGATGAGTTTCGGTATACAGATGGTTTGCGTCCCGGAAGTTAATTCACAATGTATAAAAGTATCTGTCCCGTGATATTTATTATTTGTTATAGAAAAAGTCTGAGGGATTAGAAAACTTTCCTTACCGACACCGTTTTCAATAATATGCTGGTAGACAGGTATCCTATAGTAAGTGTAAAGAATGTTGCCTTTGCATCAGGTTTTTTATATTCCTGGTCAACCTTTAAAATACGCTCGCAAAAATGTTTCAATACAATTTCTCGCTCGCTCCCCCTCCTTGTCCCACTCTGTCCGCTCGACTCGATTTCACCCAACATTTTCGCACAATTTCCACCTCACTGCCCTCCCAATAGTAACCCTTCGCCGTCGCCATAAAGGCCTATTTCCCTTGCCTAATGCCCCAGATCCGCACTGAACTGTGCTTTAAGCCCGGCTTTTTGGCGCGTTTGCGCATATGATAATACCCGAGTGAGTTGTCCTTCCATTAGGACAGGTATCAACGATATTTTACCTGAAAACAACCAATGTACTAAATTTAGTACGAAGGTACGCTTTGTCATGACACACTCAAAGTTACCAGTGAAAGGATGAAAACCATAGTCCAAACAGGCCGAAAACGAAAGAAAGAACAAAAAAGAAACATAATATATTTATAACAGCAGTGACACATTATACAGGTTAGAAATAAACTAATCTCGATATGTATTCGTTTATTGACTTCATTATTATGTATTAGTTTGTGTACCTATATATGTATGTGTATTTGAAATGTTTTTTTTTAGTTAATTTAAATTTCGGTTCTTTTACCTTTTCATTGTACTTGTAGTGTCTACTCTTGTGTCTGATATCCTGTCAATCGTTCAAAGGTTAACTGGAAGAGATCCCTTTAAGGGATAAGTTCGCCTTTGTACATCTTATTATCCTGTGTTATGTTATTTTCATGTGTTATTATGTACAATAAAGAGTTTTACAATACAATACTAATCAAAAAGACAAACTACTGAAAATTTTACTGGTTTCTTGACACGTTGCTTGCGTATGATACACATGCGTGAGTTGTCCTTCCATTAGGACAGGTATATCAACGTCGTTTATCCTAAAAAGGCTTAGTATACGGTCAGCAGCACCAATATCTGACACAACAAAGCATAAACACGACTCTATTTCTAGGGCCGAAAGGATGTCAGAACTTTTTTCCGGGTACTGCCTCTACGCAACGTAACGTTTGGCAAACTTCATACGTCAAACGTTTTCATTTCACAAACTCTTAAACTGTAAATATTTCAGGATTTATTTCAGGGCCATCGTGTAGAACCCTCTAGGTTAGATTAGGTTAATTTTATAAAAATCCTGAAATATTTACAGTTTCAGAAATATTAAACAGTTGGGAAATGAAAAGTTGCGAAATGAAACAGGTTGCCAAACATTATTCGCCGAAACATTAGCAAACCATTTTTTTCATGCTCCGCTGTGGCAGATATTAATGTAGGTAACTGTACTAAATTTCATACAAATGTTTCAGCTGTGACAAACTTAAAGTTACTGGCGAAAGCATGAAGACTAAAGTCCAAATGGGCCAAAAAACAATTGAATGAAATGAAAAATGATAAATTGGCTGACTTTATGACATGTTTCTTGTGGATGACATAATCAGTGAGGTGTCCTTCCATTAGAACAGATAATATCAACGGTATTTAACCTCAAATGTCTCAAAAGACCATAATACAGTATCAGTAATACAGTATCAGGCACAGCATAGTGTGCATAAATATCTGATACGGCTCAATTTCTAGGGCAGGTAGGAAGTGTCACAAATTTTTGTACCCTCCGCTGTCGCATGTATTAATGCAGGTGACTGTACTAAATTTAGTATTTAATTTACAGCCATGTCAAATTCAAAGCCATTGGTGAAAGTTTGACGACCATATTCAGTCCCAATGGGCCGAAAATTTAATCTCAAAGAAGACAAACTATTAAAAGTTTTGAAGGCTTTTTGGCACATTGCTTGTGGATAATAAAATCCGTGCGTGAGTTGTCCCTTAATCAGGATAGGTATCATCATCATCCCAGCCTATATACGTCCCACTGCTGGGCACAGGCCTCCTCTCAGAACAAGATGGCTTGAGCCATAGTTCCCACGCGGGCCCAGTGCGGATTGGGAACTTCACAAGCACCATTGAATTGCTTCGCAGGTTTGTGCAGGTTTCCTCACAATGTTTTTCCTTCACCGCAAAGCTCATGATAAATTTCAAATTGAACCCACGACCCTCTGCTTGAGAGGCGATAGGTCAAACCACTAGGCTACCACGGCTTTTTCTCAGGTATATCAACCTCAAAACAACTAATGTACTAAATCTAGTACATACGCTTCACCCATAGCACACTCAAAGACCAGTGATACTTGTGATGTAAGATATCAATAGCCATATTATTGCAGGTGGTAGGACCTTGTGCAAGGTCCGCCCGGATTGCTACCACCATCTTGCTCGCTAATCCTGCCGTGAAGCAGCAGTGCTTGCACTGTTGTGTTTCGGCGTGGAGAGTAAGACAGCCGGTGAAATTACTGGCACGTGAGGTATCCCATCTTGGGCCTCTAGGTTGGCAACGCGTCTGCAATACCCCTGGTGTTGCAGATGATTATGGGCGGTGGTGATCTCTTACCATTAGGAGACCCACTTGATCGTTTGCCATCCAGTCGTATAAAAAAATAATGAACTAAAATAATTTCCTTGCTCACCCGCGACCTTACGATAGCTAAGCTCCGCAAAGTAACGCCTGATTCAATAAATTATTTAAAAAAATAATATTGTAAGGGGCTGTTTCACCATCCATTGATTAGCGTTAACCGACGGTTAAATGTCCGTCGTCCGTCCGTCGCCCGTCCGTCTATTCGAACAAAACAAATAGAGACGGCATCACACCTAACCGCCAGTTAACACTAATCAATGGATGGTGAAACAGCCTAAATCTTTAAAAAATATATATCTTGTTGAGTTTCTTGTCGTATTCTTCTCAACAGAGGTTTTTCCGAACCGGTGGTAGATTTTTTTTTCGTTCAAGTGCTTGTTCTAGCCGACTTTGGGAAAGAACTGCTAAGCTGAATGGGACTGGGCTGGACACGTCTGTCGCATGCACCCAGAGTTGGGCTCACTCAGTCACTTGGTGGGCACCGGAGGACAGCCATCGACGGCGAGGTAGATCGAGAAGGAGATGGCGGGACGATTTGGACGCGTATGCAAGGGATGCCTGACATTGCGCTGAACCGGTAGGTTTAGAGATCAAGAGGTAAGGCCTTTGCCCAACAGTGGGACACTACTGCAGGCTAGTAAAAAAAAGTGCATGTTATAATGGCCTAAATTGAATAAAGATATTGTGACTTGACTAGTCGCACATTTTTACTAAAACAATAAAGCGTATTTACTGAGCCTCTACTTACTACCCTTGAAGTTTGTGGTTGTATCAAAAATACAGGTTGTATTTAGACAGCTGATATGCGCTACACCTGTCAATGCGCCCCCCGAGACCGCCACATAACGTGACAGACGAAACTAGGACGAAACAATTACCAAGCTACAGCCAAACAATTGACACGTTCAGACGCGGTATCAGTTTGGTGCATTTAAATTATTACACACTAGCTGTTGCCCGCGATTCCGTCCGCGTAGAATTAGTTTAGAACTATGCAATTTTCCGGGATGAAACTATCCTATGTCCTTCCCCGGAACTCAAATTATCTGTTTACCGAATTTCATCTAAATCGGTTCAACGGTTTAGACGTGAAGAGGTAAGAAACAAACAAACAGTCTTACAAACTTTAGCATTTATAATATTAGTGGGATTTATAATAGTGGGACTAGACTAATTTCGAAAAACTCAAGAGGTGCAAGCCCGGGTTCAAACCCACGATCCTCTGCTTGTGGCTTTTTAAATCAGTAGGGTGACAAAGTTCTTAGCTGGCCTGGGAAACAAATCGTTACACTGTTAACGTAGTTTCGATTTAATACGATAACCTTGGCCACCCTATTTTCGCGTATTAAGTGATTATGATTGCGTGCGTGCGCGTGCGCTCGTTATCGGGTTAGCGCCGCACGCACCGGAACCGGGAAATAACTTATTTCCAACAATTCTACTTTTGCTTTCCGAGACCGGTTACAATTTAAGGCTGCTTAGGGCGGCTACGTGCACTCGGAATACCGATTCGAAATTTCGAACGCAGTAAATCCATACAAATCTATGTATCTACCACGTACGGACAGTATTTTGGTTCCTAATTAATACATTTTGGCTAATAAACGTCAAGTAGCCAAACTAGTTCATCATCATCATCATCACCCCAGCCTATATACGTCCCACTGCTGGGCACAGGCCTCCTCTCAGAACAAGAGGGCTTGGGTCATAGTTCCCACGCGGGCCCAGTGCGGATTGGGAACTTCACACGCACCATTGAATTGCTTTGCAGGTTTGTGCAGGTTTCCTCACAATGTTTTTCCTTCACCGCAAAGCTCAAACTAGTTCAGATATCCTTTATTTTAACCCCCGACGCAAATGGTTTGATAGTTTTCGTTTTTTTCGTATTTCTTGAACATACAATTTGGAAGATAATGGGGGGCGGAGGGGGGGGGGCACAATTTTTGAAAACAAACTTTCAAAAATATTCATCGAATGAAAAAGTTTCATAGGAACTTTAAAGATTTGTCGGAATACGAAATAACCCCGGCTCAGTTACTCGTACGACCGTACTCGGAGAATCGAATCTTGCATTTAAAGCCTAGGTCAGAGGCAATCCCACTAGGTATTATAAATGTGAAAGTTTGTAAGTCTGTTTGTTTGTCTCCTTTGCACGCCTAAGCCGCTGAACCGATTTAAACGAAATTCGGTATGCAGATAGTTTAAATTCCAGGATAGGACATAGGACAGTTTTTATTCCGGAAAATTGCATAGTTCCCGCGGGATAGCAATATTAAATGAATTCTACGCAGATGGAGTCGCGTGCAATAGCAGTCTGTATTATATTTGCCCTTGTCCCAAACCCAACTCGAACTTAGCTAGTTTTTACATGACAATATACATATATAGAAGCTATGTTAATTGCTTATCAGCAGGCTAACATGGCGACTAAGCTAGTTAGCTAACATAGTCTGCGCCGCAAAAAAGCTATAATTCATGTTTCGTGCCTTTACGTTGCGGGTGGGGTTATTTACACCACGGGGGGAGGGGGGGTGTAAAATATGAGTTACATTGAATTACATGCAGATATAAAATGTAAAGCATAGAAAGCTTCAGGACGGAAAGAGACAGTGAGTTTATATTTAGAAATGGCGCAGCGTTTGGAGTGAGATCATTATTATGTAAAAGCTGAACCTAAAGAATTAGTTTGTTGATTACATAATTACAAAATATTAAATAAATAATAAATTATCATAAATAAATATCATGTGACACTTGACACCAATCGACCTAGTCCCAAACTAAGCAAAGCTTGTACTATGGATACTAGGCAACAGATAAACATACTTATATAGATAAATACATACTTAAAATACATATTAAACATCCAAGACCCGAGAACAAACATTCGTGTCATTCATACAGATATCTGCCCCGACACGGGAATCGAACCCGGGACCTCAAGCTTCGTAGTCAGGTTCTCTAACCACTTGGCCATCCGGTCGTCAAATACAAGAAAACGGCACCAAAATTGGTTAAACGTAGGCTTAGTCTTAGCTGTGTGGGTAATATTTAAATACCTGTTTAATTATAATTATAAATTTATAATGTAACAAGTGGAGCTGTCGTTTAGCTCAAATTTGGGCTCTGCAGAAAATCAGCGTTGCTGCACCCACTGTGTAGCAACACATGCTGAGTGGAGACCCTTTTTCGGTGACAATTGGTGTCATCACCATACAATTTATTGTGATTTTGCTTGTATAGTAATATATTATTGTTTTTGGTGTTTGGTGGTGGTACTGTTGGGACCGTTAATAAATCATTTTTCTTTCTTTCTTTCTTTCAAAATCATTTGTAAAAAATGTGACCAGCAAAGTGAGCTGGTTACGTTCCAATAATAACCCTTTCTACTCTACCCTTTTTGACCACAAACAAATAGATCAAATTCGATACGCAACATTTAATCATAGACAGACAAACACTAGGACAGGTGAAGTTGACTTAAAACGTGCAAAAAACCCCACATTCTGAGATACGTTACCCATTACCCCATTTGAAGGGTAAAATTACCCCGCCGCGAGCGCCCGCGCGGCGCCTCCCCGTTATGGGGGTAATAATTTCCTATTAATTAGCGCCGTCATAATTAAAAGGGCGTGGACGCGGTCACCGCGAACGTGCGATGTCGAGACCGATATTAAATTATTAAATTAAATGAAACCTTTGAAATGAAGCTTGAAGAGGGATCCTATTTCTCAACGCTGACAGGTGTGACCGGTACTTTCATAGAGAGACATTTTGAAAATACGGATATGTAAGGCTATGTATCCACCAGAGACGTGCGAGGATCTGTTGCGAGGAATGTGTTGTTCATGAACCAATAGAGACGCTTCATCTCATCCTGGCACATCTTTGGTTGCGCAGGCGTAGTTCGAATCTGTCCTGGCCCTCCTGAAAGATTCCAACAAATATGGATGTAAAGACAGGTTGAGTCGAAATCAAGGCTGTCAGTTTTTAACCCCGACACAAAAAGAGGGGTGTTATAAGTTTGACCGCTGTCTGTGTCTGTCTGTTACCGTAGCTCTTAAACGGGTGGATCGATTTGAATGCGGTTTCTTTATTTGGAATCAGGTTTTCCAGAAATAGTTCTTAGACATGTTTCATCAAAATCGGTTTAGCCGTTTTTTGAGATAATGAACTTTGAAGTAACAACAAGCATGTCCACTTAGATTCTAGGTCTGAAAATGCAAAAATAATACAACATAACAACAGGTGAACTTAACAAAAACACTGTCCTTTGTAAGACGATAAATTTGCGTTCCCACTCTGCTCGGAAATTGGCAGAACTTGTGCCTCCACCTGTGGGGGGGCATTAGAAATTAACCCAAGCAGGGGGGGGGGAGCACCTGCATATTTGAGTGCGTACTCTAACCGGACCTGCGCGTAGAGCGGCGTGGGACAGTAGAGCAACTCGAGTTGTTGGAGTTTGAGACATTAACGGGGTTGATATGTTCCACTGCTGGGCACAGGCCTCCTCTCAAAATAAGAGCGCTTTGGCCGTGTCCCACGCCATGTCCTTATTTTTTTAGACCATCTGTGGCAGTGAAACACCTACCTTCATAAATTACCTAACTATCATTTGCTCAATCGAGCTATTATTTGCGTTTTTATAGCCATTTTAATCTATCAAAGTAGCCCCTAAATTTTCTAAAGTAAAATAACTTTTTAAACTAAAATTGTTTATTGTTCACTGTTTTACATCTGTCTGTTAGCGTGTTGTCCCAATGAGGGCTATCGCGTACGAATTCGCCGCTAGAAGCGCTAGTGTAGCGAGAGGTCTCCGAAATGTCAAATATCTCTGTTTTTGGGTGAGCTACAAGGGTTTGTTTTATTTTATTTATTGTATATTATTATTATACACATTTTACCACAATTTTTTATTGTAAATTATATTATGTTTATTTATAATTTGAATAATTTTTCGAATATTTTGCAATAACTGAAACTACTCATGGCAAATATACGTTACGGGACCATGAATGTCTGTGTTTTGAGACAGTTTTGTCTTCCGGAAACCTTTGTCCTCCCTTTTTTCCGAACAAAACGGGGACTATGCAACACTGTGGCATGCTCGATATTTTTATGGTATCAATTAAGTATTAAATACGATTTAAATGTAAATTTTGTTACCACGCCCGTAATAAAAAAATAACCAACTACTTCAGACAGGATCTTTGTCTACAGTGGCGCCAACTGGTGAGCGCGAAAACGTTGTAGTAATAATTATTATTTCTTTTACTCAGCTTCCCATACTGCCGCGCGCGGCGCTGCGCTCCCTCCATTATACGAGTACCTACAGCTACACACGCCTATGCAAACGAGGCGGCTAGCGGCGCGGGTTACTTTACAATTAATTTGCCGGGCAGGATCGACCTGAGTTTGTAGTTCTTTGCTCAACCTACTTAAGCATTGATTTTACAAGTAAAAATAAAAACCTATCTGTTGCCCGCGAGTCAACACTCAATGTCTTATTTTACCTCCATCCACGTAGAATTCGTTTATCGCTGTCCCGCGAGCGAGAGCTATGCAATTTGCCGGGATAAAACTATCCTATGACTACTATCCTATAACTAACCTACCCTAAAGGGTTCTACACGATGGGCCTGAAATAAATTCTGAAATAATTTACAGTTTTACAGCCTTATTCATAAAAAATCCTTAATTGAGGTTTGATCGGTCTGTTACTTAGCAGACTGATTAAGCTTGTTAGACGGTTGTCAAGAAGTATGATTCATAAACGCTTGCTAGCAGTCTGCTAGTTGTTGAGCTGCTGATAGACGGATTAGACGCGTTATGTTGGCCACCTTGACAAATCAAAGACAAAAAATGGCCTAATCGATAATTTAAAAAAAAATTGACAGCAGTGACAGCAAATTACCAGGAAAAAAAATAAAAAGCGAGATGTTTGTTTTCCCGCCATTTCCGATCCGCATGTTTATGTTGTGCAAAAAGCCATAATTATGTTAATCATCCTTATTTTTTTTCATATTTATTGTTAATTTATTGTTGCTAATTTAGAGGATTTTTAAATACAAATTCCTGAAAATAAATTTTCCTGTTTTTTTTTTATCTGCGTAGCCCTGCCTTCACTATAAATATCTTCGGTACCTATGGTTTTTTGCTCTAGTCAAAGTCAGCTGTTCAAACTTGTGGCGGCCATTTTGTGACTTAGCAGAGAGATAAAGGAGGGTCTACGGTCTTCTAACTTTAGCAGAGCCTTGATCGACTGATTAGCGCTAACAGACGTTTATGAATCATGTTTTTTAGCATCGGGCCTTCAAGGAGCCTTCAAGGAGGCTCTAACTTTTTATGAATAAGGCTGTTAGAGTTTGCGAAATGAATCAGGTTGACAAACGTTACGTTTCGAAAAGGCGGTAACCGACTTACACAATATCGTCTCAAATGGGAAAACTCTTATAACTTTTCAAATCATAGATGGTGTCATAATTGTATTACACGGTATAAAAATAACAAAGATATCTTATTTCGCTCTGTAATTGATGTAAAGCTGAAAAATGCCTGACTTTCATCAGTCAGAGAACCAGGAGTTAGGCAAACTTATAGCTACACTCACCAAGTTTCGTGTCCTGATGCAGCTTCTGATGGCTGATGGTCGCTGATGTAGGAGCACTGTTGGACGCTGAGCAGAAGCGGATCGGTTTCTAGTTGGGAGTGGATTGGTTTTCGGTTGGGAGTGGTTTGGTTTTAAGTTATTTTCGGATTCGTTTTGGGTTAGTTTTGAATCGGATCAGGGTTGATTGAGACTGGGTTGATTTTAACTAGCTTTTGGATTATTTTCATGTTGGGACTGGTTCGCTGGTAAGTTATTTTCGGATTAGGTTTGGGTTAGTTTTGAATTGGATCTGGGTTAAGAGTGATTTGGTTTGAAGTTACTTTTGGATTGGTTTTAGGGTTAGGCTTTGGTTGAAAGTGGGTCGGTTTGGGTTACTTTGGGATTGAGTTTTTGGTTTCTTTTATATAATGTAGCTGGTTGTTGCGGTCGACACTCACCGAGTTTCGTGTTCTGCGGCGGCTGATGCAGCAGCAGCGCGGGGTGCGGCAGTTGGGGCAGCTGCAACAGTTTGGGCTCGAGCTTGGCGGCGGCGACGGGGATGGGGCCGGCGTTGGTCATGGTGGTCATGGTGGCAGCTGGCATCATGAGGGTAGACATTGCGAGCATGGTGCGGGCGTTCACATCACTGGGGCATCGTGGGTAACTGGCCGGTTGGTTTAGTGTTAGACGGTTTAGTTTCAGCTAAGTCTTAAGTTGTTCTAAGGGTTTGTTTCACACTCTAGTGTCTAGTATTTTAAGTGACAGATGATTGTAATGCCAGTAATAATCTAATATTAGAAGTTGCTTTTAAACTAGTTTCAGTGGTTGAATTGACTTGAATATTGGTATATTTGTAAAATAACAATGCCGATTTGGTTTCTTGCTTGATTCGTGACTAAGATGAATGTATTTTTTAATGTTGTCAAGCTTTTTCGATAAAGTGGAAGAATAACCAGATTATTTATTTTTCTTTTTTGTATAGTTAAGGTTAGTGTCGTTGCTGCTATTTAACAGTATGATATTAATAAGGGGACAAGCACTTGTGTATCCTATAATACAGATGTTACGTTGTATCTATTAATAAGGGGACAAGCACTTGTGTATCCTATAATACAGATGTTACATTGTATCTATTTGATATTATGATGTTGACGATATTAATTCATTCATTCTTTTATTCATAAAATTCACATAAGAAAGAAAGGTAAATAAACAGGAAATAATCTTAGGTCGAATTATGATGTTTTGTGGCTTGCATAAATAAATATATAATCATAAATAAATGGAAGTACTAATATCACAGATAAACTGTATTCTGATTGTGGCATAAGGTGACATGGCAAATATAAGTCACATAAAATATCACGAAATTATCATAGAGTGGAAAATACTCGTACGCCTTAGATCTATATAGTTTATTTATCACATTCTAGGTTGGTTACGTTTTTGGAGTGAAATACAGTGTATATTAAGTTTCTTAATCATACATATACGTATAGGTACATATACAGTGATCATATTTTATTAAAAGTTGCAGAGCAAAAGTAGCTCAGTTATATCCGAGTAGAATCGAACCTTGAATATAAAACCCCATGTAGAGACACCCTCCCACCCTCCCTGCCCTCACTCTGTAGATACCTAGAAATTTGTACGGAACTCTCGGTACGTGGCTGGTTATATTTTTATATATGGAATCCTGAAGTAGTTAGATACTCGCTTATTCTACTTAGGGAACATTTTCAATCCCCGACGCAAAAAAGGGGTGTTATAAGTTTAACCGCTATGTGTGTCTGTCTGTGGCACTATAGCTCTTAAACGAGTGGATCGATTTGAATGCGGTATTTTTTATTTGAAAGCTGGTTTTCTAGCAATAGTTTTTAGACATATTTCATCAAAATCGATTCAGCCGTTTTTGAGATATTGAACTTTGAAGTGGCGGAGTCGGGGGTTTTGCAACATTTTGTTGGCTAGGTTATTTTATATATGGAATCCTGAAGTAGTAAAATACTCGCTTATTTCAACTCATTTAAGCTTCACCCAACTAATTCACTTAGGGAACATTTTTCTGCCATATTACTGTATCTTTTTTAATAAAGTGACCTAGTTAACCCGCATGCTGGCCCGGCGCGGTTCTAGCACGATGTTTGAACAAGAAAAAGCTTTTAAAAGCAGATTTTGCATGGAATTACTGGAATTTAGAAATATGAGGCAGCCTTATAGTATAGTTTCATCTAATCCTGCTTATATACTTAGAGGCACAAAACTTGGCCCACCCTTCATACAAAATTACGATTCTGCATACATCTGAGGGCCAGATTTTTTGTCGCTCAGTATATTATAAATGGGAAAATAAGTGTGTATGAACCAATTAACCTAGTCCCAAACTAAGCAAAGCTTATAAATATATAAGTACATATTAAACATCAAAGACGCGGGAATAAACATTAGTATTATTCATACAAATACTCGTATCAGCCCCGGCCAGGAATCGAACCCGGGACCTCAAGCTTCGTAATCAGGTTCTCTATCCACTCGGCCATCCGGTCGTCATATGAACTAAAAGAATTTCTTTGCTCACCCGTGACCTTATGATAGCTAAGTTTATGCAAGATATGTGTGTTCATGCAGTTCCTCCACCTCCACACTGTAAGAACACACACAAATCACATAAACCCATCTATCAACACCAATACTACACTGACGCGTTTCGAACTCAACCAGAGCTCATCTTCAGATGTTGTCCAGATGCTATCATAAGGTCGCGGGTGAGCAAAGTAATTGGTGCAGTTCATGATATGGACCATCGCAAAGTAACACCTGATTCTATAAATTATAAGGGTTTCGTTTTTGTAATTTTGACTACGGAATTCTAAACATTAAATACCAGAAGTTCAGTTCTTGTGAGTGAATTGTAAAGTCTTCTTACAGACAACTATGTATTAGCCATAACTAGAGCGTACTGAATAATTGAGTGGCATAGAGCGCGGGTTCGAATCCCGGCGGGACACAGTTTTTCTTTGTGTTCAATCTTACGCGTACATCGGAGCTGTAAGGCTGGGGTTACAGCGGCAGCGGCGCGCTGAGTGGCTAGCGTTTTGATTGTTTCAGGCGAAGTTTGCTGAGGTCCATTAATGTACTGATTTTGAGCATTTTTTTATGGTATAGGACGGGGGAAAACGAGCAAACGGATCGCCTGGTGGTAAGCGATTACCGTCGCCCATGGACACCTGCAACACCAGAAGAGTCACAAATGTGTTGCCGGCCTTTTACTCTCTTTTTTTGAAAGCTTGGAGGTCATTTTGGTCCGGGAATACCGCAGGCAGTTCATTCCAGAGTTTTGCTGTGCGAGGCAGGAAATTACTGGAAAACGCACAGTAAAGGACTGCCAACCATCTAAACTTCACTTGTAAAGAGCATTCTAGCGAATATGTTAAGCTACTGGTACACTAGTTACTAGCACGAAAGCATTAAAAATGATTATTTTAAAAACTTAATATAAGTATAAGCAGCTTTACATTTACAAGCATGTTATGTGCGAAATTGCATTCTAAATTACCACGAGCTTTATGGTGAAGGAAAACATCGTGAAGAAACCTGCACACCCCGCAAAGCAATTCAATGGTGTGCGTAAAGTTCCTGATCTACACTCGGCCCGCGTGGGAACTAGGGCCCAAGCCCTCTCACTCTGAGAGGCGGCCCGTGCCCAGCACTGGGACGAATGTAGGCTGGGATGATGAATGATGAACTATTAAGTTTGGTGATCCAAATAAAAATAAACTGGAAACAATATGCTTAGAAGTCTGGGTGGAAGTTTTTTGAAAAAAACGTCAGTCGTTGTATAAAATTAAAATATCCAGAAACCTAAAATAATCTAAATATGAAATCTAGTAAAATCTCAGAATTTAAGCAAAAGCTTTCATGAATAAACAAAGAATAATAAGTTCGACAGAAACCCAAGAATACTCAGTTTGTTAATAACAAAGTTCAACCTTACGCCAATGTGTTAAGGCTGTTCTCATGTGCATTACTTACATGGTTTCTTCCACGTAAACAATACCAAGTACCAAAGATAAAATACCGCGACTTAATCAAATACAAACCGTAATTCAATGTAATAAAGACGTTGACGTGTGCTTTGTCATCACGGTTTTATTCACGTGCAAACACGATAACAACACAATAATTAAGCAACTTTGAACTTTATAGTAACGTCATAAAGACGTTGACCTGTGAGTTTTTATATTGGGTTTTTGTTCAGACAACTACGGTAAATGAATGAAGGGGTTAAGCAAGTTTCAACTTTATGGGGTGGAGATAAGGTGTTGGTGCGCGCAGCTGTTTCTGTGTACGGTTAAAAGGGTTGGCGGGTACCGCATTACGGACTATTTGCTCAAATTTACTCACAAAGGCCGTGGTGTTTTATTCGCGGAGCGAGAACAAAAAATTACGTAATTACCTACTTTAAAAAAAATCATACAATAGGAAGCCGGAGATATTCGTAAATTTTTATATGAAGACTTTTAATCTTTTTTTATTTATGAGACAATTTCATTTCAAGTGACAAAGTGACGGATCTAAGCAAAGCTTGTATGTACTAAGCGTATCAAAGTGGCTAAACATACTTAAATACATAAATAGATAAATTTTCGTATTTAAAAAACGAGCCTCAGTTGAAAGACGGTTTCAAAGAAGGTTTCAGACTAGCGTTTTATTCTCGCGTATAAACTCGTTTTCGGAAGCGCGTGCACGCGCGTATAGTAGGAGTGCAGTTTAGTATAAGTACATCAAGCGTTGATCATGCAGGAATGAGCGCGGACACGCGCGTTCGGTTTAATCTGGCGCGCGTGAAAGTGCGCGCCAAAATGAGAGCTATCGTTTTTTGTCTCACTAGATGGCGCACTGTTGCGTGAGGTTTTTAAGTATGGCTTTCAAAGTACAAAGTTTAGATTAAAATCATATTTAATACTACTTAAAACCGTACCATAAAAATATCGAGCATGCCACAGTGTTGCATAGTCCCGTTTTGTCGCAAAAAAGGGAGGACAAAGGTTTCCGAAAGACAAAACTTTCTCAAAACACAGACATTCATTGCCCCGGAACGCATATTTGCCATAATTAATTTCAGATATTGCAAAATATTCACAAAATTATTCTAATTATAAAAAAACCGTATAGCTCACCTAAAAACTATGAGATTTGAGATTTCGGAGACCTCACGCTACACTAGCGCCTCTAGTGGCGAATTCATACGCGACAGCCCTCATTACCGTATACGCGCAGAAAGAACGCTTGTGAGAAACCGCCTTTATAAGAATAAACTTCGAATAACCGTTTTTTAAGTTTATTGTCAGGATTTCTATAGACTAAATTATCCAAAAATTAATTGATCGATTCACGTGTTTGCTTTCCGTGTCATTGAATTACAAACTTTCATCTTGATAATATTATACCACCCTTGTACGCTCAGACGCACCAGTGTTGTATCTTCCAAATACAACATAACCTAATAAGGAATTTGTACAATACGTACATAGGAACGTATTTTTTTATGTAAACTTGTGATATGGCAACACTAATTTTCTTTCATTCAAATTTCAAATTTTGTACCAGCTATTGTGTGTGCATTTAATAAATTTATTCTATGTATTAGAAAAGCCTTATTTTTAATTCTATACATAGAGTTTGGTCCTTCGATATAGGTCAGTGACCGTCAGAATATTATTTTTCGAAGAAAAAGGTTTTAGTGACTTCAACTGAAGCGGCGGCCAAGTTGGTGGCTATTAGCACCAAAGCTATAAGGCGCGCCACGAAATTCTTCGGTGAAGAACTCAATAGTTCCGGTGTCTTCCAAAAACCACAAGAAGAAAAGAAACATTAAACTTGCATCTTTATTAAATTGCATCGATAAGTTTACTTCCTACGTCTGGTGAGCATCATCGTTTCCATCTACAGCATTGTGTGACACAGTGTCGCGGTTTCGCCGTATCGAGTGGAGCAGTCGCCCTCTCCGTGTTAAGCACCGTGTCAGCGTGTGTCGCCGTGCGTTGTGCATCGGAGCTCTTAATG
This sequence comes from Choristoneura fumiferana, assembly GCF_025370935.1. Taxonomy (NCBI): domain Eukaryota; kingdom Metazoa; phylum Arthropoda; class Insecta; order Lepidoptera; family Tortricidae; genus Choristoneura; species Choristoneura fumiferana. Next base: position 5,999,695 of record NC_133501.1, on the reverse strand, counting down.
ACCGTTGTGTTTTTTCTTCGAGCCGGCCGGTAGATGTGAACTAATCTCCTAGTAGGCAGTGCATTTTTGGTTTAATCGTGTAATTTATGGTTATTTTGCAAATATTACTGTTGTAAATCAGTGTAATACATTGTATAAACGTTTTAATCAATCTACGACAATGTCGGAAGAATTGAAGCGGTTGATTGCGACCCGTGGTCAGTGCAAATCAACCATCACGAAAACGGAAAACTTTTTAAGCACCGTTAATCGAACCAACTGTGATTTTGAATTGTTAAAATTAAAAAGCAGAGGTTAGAAGCTGCATTCAATCAATTTTGTGAGGTGAACGTTGAGGTTCAAATATTGGACCCCCTTGATAAAGAGGAATTTGATAAAATTGACGACAAATTTTGTATTTTGTTAGCAAGAATTAACACTTTGCTAGCTAGCAGTGGTAACCAACAAATTTCCTGTAACCAAGGTGGGCCTGAGCCGCACTTCCAAAGTTTGCCGAGAATAGTAATTAAATCCTTTAACGGGAACATGGGTGAGTACGAACATTTTATAAATATGTTTAATTCCGTTGTTCATCCAAACCCTAAACTGTCACTATGTGACAAGTTGTATTATTTAGTTTCTTTTTTGGAAGGCGAGGCTCTCGATATCGTAAAGCACTTGCCTCTCACGAACGATAATTATCAACTAGCTTTGGATTTGCTCAAAAAGCGTTATGATAACAGGGCAAAGTTAATCACATACCACGTTAATCAAATATTAGACCTCCCACCGATAGCTAAATGTTCAAATTCTTCATTACATAACCTTGTTAACGTAGTCAAGCAGCATTTAGGAGCATTAAAGAACTTAGAGCAACCAACCCAACAGTGGGATAGTTTACTGGTCTGTGTATTGCAAAAAAAGTTAGACTTATACACTGTGCGCTCGTTCTATTTAGAAAGAGAGTCTGTAAATACAATGCCTACATTGGAGTCGCTTTTTGCATTTATAGAGAAAAAGGCGGCGGCTTTAGAGACGCTCGCGCATTCTCCTCCTTCTCAGCAGGGTGAGAGGGCGAGGAGGTCGTCGCTTGCCTCCGCCGTGGAGACGCGACACAATGGCAAACAGAAGATAAGGTGTAAGTACTGCAGTTCTCAAACTCATAGGTTATATGTGTGTCCTAAGTTCAAGTTGGCAAGTTCTGAAGAGAGAATTAATTTCATAAATAAAAATAAAAGTTTTTGCATAATATGTTTAAATGAACATGTGGGGAAATGTCGGTTCAATTTCAAATGTAGTATTTGTAGGGGTACCCACAATACTCTCTTACACCAAGAACCTACCCCAAATGCATCGCAAGCGTCTGATGAAGAAAGTGAGAAGGTCAATGAGTTTCCCAAGGTAGGCCTATTGTGTAACGATGCCAGGGACGTAATTCTACCTACCATATTGGTAAAAATTAAGAATAAGAATGATCAGTTTGTAACAGCTCGTGCTCTTTTAGATTCTGGAAGCCAAGTGTCCTTCGTTACTTCCTCTTTAGCTGATGTCATTCAATGCTTAAAAAATTCGGAAAAAAGTAACATTCACGGGATTTGTGGCCGCAGTAATACAATTAAGGAAGCGGCTACCTTTACGATAAACTCGTGTTTAAATAACTTTAAATTAAAGATTAATTGTTGTATTGTAGATAAAATTACAGACGACATGCCTCAATTTCACATACAAAGAAATAAATTAAAAATCCCTGAAAATGTGCAGTTAGCAGATAACAATTTTCATAAAAGTGCACCTATCTCTATTTTATTAGGATGTGATGTGTTTTTCCAGGCTCTGCACCATCATGTGAGGCCGCTTAATTTAAACGGACCATTCCTGGTCAACACTTATTTTGGTCACGTGATTGCGGGAGCGCTGCCTGTCCAGCATGCATCAATCAATAAAACAAGTTTGTTCACAACCAAGGTCAGTCAATCTGATTCTTTTTCAATGTCAGAGTACACAGAGATAAATAATAATTTGAAGAAGCTTTGGGAAGTTGAAAAGGTTCCTGAAGTTTTTTCTGAAGCGAATACTGAGCATGAACTCGCAGAGATTTGTTTTAAGAAATCTGTAACTCTAAATAAAAATAAATTTCAAGTTGCATTGCCATTAAAGCAACCTATATCAGAGCTTAACTTAGGAGACTCATTTTCCTACGCTTTGCAACGTTTTAAGAATTTAGAAAAAAGACTTATCAAGGATGAGGTACTTTATAAAAAATATAGGGAATTTATAAAAGACTATGTCGACCTTGGCCATGCTGAGGAATTTAATATTTCTAAGTATAACTTAGACACAGATGCAACTTATTTTTTGCCGCATCACCCTGTATTTAATGAAAATAGTAAAACTACAAAAATGAGAACTGTTTTTGATGGTAGTATGCAAACCAGGAACAAGATTTCATTAAACGATGTTCTATTAAATGGTCCAATTGTTCAAAATGAACTTTTCGATATCCTAATATTGTTTCGGTTTCCTAAGTACATATTAATTGCTGACATTAAGCAAATGTTCAGAATGATTCTCATTGATCCAAAATATAGATCTTTACAAAATATTCTCTGGCGTAGTGACGTAAATGCACCAATTTCGTGCCTTCAATTAAAAACCGTCACTTACGGTCTGAAAAGTAGCTCATTTCTAGCTACACGCTGCTTACTAGAGCTAGCACAAAGGTTCCAAGAACAGTTTCCATTGGCCGCGGACGTGCTGCGTTACCAAACATACGTTGATGATGTTCATACAGGGCATGATGATATTAACGTTTTGATGCAAATAAAAGAACAGTTAATTAAATTGTTAAATTTAGGTGGGTTTGAGCTACATAAATGGTGTGCTAATAACAGCCAATTATTAAATGATATACCCAGAAATAAACAAAGTCTTGATGAGAATATTGATCTGGATAAAGATGACGTGTATGTGAAAACCCTCGGATTGAAATATAACGTTAAGTCAGACGATTTCTTTATAAATTGTCCAGAAACTGAAATTCAGGAAACGTACACGAGGAGGCAAGTGCTTTCATTTATCAGTAAATTTTATGATCCATTGGGTCTAGTAGGTCCACTGTTTGTGGCTTCTAAAATTATCTTGCAGAAAATATGCTCATTGCATTTAGCATGGGATGATCAACTCCCATACGACTTAAATAACGAATGGAAAGAATTTGCTCAGAGCCTAATCGATATGTCTCAAATTAAAATTAATAGACACATAAATGTAAAAAATGTAGACAAACTTGAATTGGTAGGTTACGCAGATGCATCTATCAAAGCATATGGTTGCGCGTTGTACTTAAGAGTGCTTAATTTTGACGGCACAGTAACTGTAAATTTGCTCTGCGCCAAGTCAAGGATAAGTCCAATGAACAAAGAATTGACTATGCCTCGTCTTGAGCTAAACGCTGCTCTGCTATTAGCCATGTTTACCAGCAAATTGTATAATATTATGAGAATTAAGTATAACCTTGAAGTATATTTGTATGTAGATTCTATGATTGTCCTTGGGTGGCTCAACATGGAACCGATGAGATTACAGGCTTACGTAGCGAATAGAATTAAAAGAATTAACGATTTTACATCCGAATTTCATTGGCTCTATGTACCCACAAATCAAAACCCAGCAGACTGTATATCACGAGGTGTCCAGCCGCATTTGTTACAAAAAATTCATTATGGTGGCATGGTCCAGAACCTCTACAACATAATTATTTTAAACATGTAAAAACAAATATACAAACAGATGTAACATTGCCAGAACTAAAGCTTAAATTACCAAAATGTGTAATATTGCTAGTCCTGCGGAAGGTTTTAATTTCATGAAAAAATATTCTAATATTGATACCATAAAAAGAATAATGGCATATATAATAAGATTTTGTAAAAATTGTAGATCACAAAAGCAAGCTAGACATTTTGATAATCTCTCACCCACAGAATTAGACAATGGCTTAAAAAACGTTATTAAAATCGATCAACATATGAACTACTCATCAGAGATTAATTCATTAAAATCAAATATTCCTCTCAAAGGGCAATTAAGCACTTTAAATCCATTTTTAGATAACAATGAAAACTTGCGTGTGGGTGGCAGATTGCAAAATTCTGCATTGCCCTACTCGCAGAGACATCCTATTATTTTAGTTAAAGGATCTCATATTACAAAATTGTTAATTTTAAAGGCCCACAAGGAGCTCCTGCATGCTAGCCAAAAGCTGATTTTGTCTCACCTAAATGCTGAATATTGGCTAATTAATGGTCTCAGAGAAGTGAAAGGAGTGATCCACAAATGTATAATTTGCTTTAAGCTTAGGGCAAAAAATGTAACGCAACTCATGGGATCACTACCTAAACAAAGGGTGCAGGTTGCTTAGAAAGCCAGTTATTCTCAAAGGATACATCCTAATTTTTGTCTGTTTTGTTACGAAAGCAGTACATATAGAACTCGCTTCAGTAAATGATTAAAACAATGCATTGTAATCTGGATAATACAAATATAACAATGCATAATAATAATGTATTTTGTTTAATATATTATTGTATTTGTTTGTTATTAAATATCACGTACCTTATGTTCCTGCGCTGGCAGTTTATGTACAATACGTACATAGGAACGTATTTTTTTATGTAAACTTGTGATATGGCAACACTAATTTTCTTTCATTCAAAATTCAAATTTTGTACCAGCTATTGTGTGTGCAATAATAATTTATTCTATGTATTAGAAAAGCCTTATTTTTAATTCTATACAGATTTTTGTTACCTTAAAACAACATTTTTAATCTATTTCATTAAATACGATGAAAGCCGAACATAAGAAGGCCGTGGCCGCAAGCAAAATACTTATTTTTGCTTATATAACTTTATAAACATAAAATGATTGGCAATTTTTAATTATAATAGCGATGCCCGAGACAAACTGGTTCTCTATCCCGTCGGAATTTCAAAAAATTCCGTACTCCAGTGCACCTGTAAGATCTTCAACAATAATAATAAAATCTGCTGTTTTAAGTCAATCCATTATCAGTCATGGTGTTTCTATAATTAATACTCGTATGTGGGGCAACACTACGATAGAGTGAACTCTGTTCAGGTAGATGTTATGCCTGGGAACACTAGTCACGACCGAAGACGGAAGAGAAAATCCCGCTCCAGTTCACCGCGCCTTTGCCCGTAGACCCTCTACGGCGTAGCACCGCAGCGTACGGGCGTAGCCGACGCCACATTTACGCTGTAGAGGGGAGGTATCTTGTGGGACCCATCCCAAGCATTTTTTAGAGTTGGTAAGTCAACCAACAAGAACCTTTGCCGCCCTAAGGCTGGATTTCCACCAGAGATATTGCGAGGATGTGTTGCAAGAAATAAGTTTTTTCATGAACCAATAGAAATGCTTCATTTATCTATCTCGCTCAGCATAGCTCTAGTGGAAGCAGCTCGCGGAGTGAGGATTTATTGGTTCATGACAAACACATTTCTAGTATGGCATCTTCGCACATCTCTGGTGGAATCGTAGCCTAAGCAAATTCTTCACAAACAAAGTCGCGGGCAATAGCTGGTGTGGCTAAAGTATAGGTATAAACCCTATCGTCTTTAGCCTACTTTTTAAAACAGAGTATTCGCGAATCGATGCGATGCGGCGGTAATGAAAGACAAACACACGGGGTACAGGCTCGCGTTATAACGTGGGGGCTAGCAGTAGAGAAATAAAGTCGCTCATCATCATCATTCAGTGTTTTTGCAGGTGGTAGGACCTTGTGCAAGGTCCACCCGATTGCTCCCACATCTTGCTCGCTAATTCTGCCGTGAAGCAGCAGTGAGTAAGACAGCCGGTGAAATTACTGGCACGTGAGGTATCCCATCTAAGGCCTCTAGGTTGGCAACGCATCTGCAATACCCCTGGTGTTACAGGTGTCTATGAGCGGTGGTGATCTCTTACCATCAGGAGACCCACTTGCTCGTTTGCCATCCAGTCGAATATAAAAAACATCCCGGCCTATATACGTCCAGCGCTGGGCACAGGCCCCCTCTCAGAACCGATATGGCGGCGTTTCATGATACGAGTATGCCCAGGAATTTCATGAACTGCCTAAACTGGCCAAATCATGAAAAGGCGGCGTTTCATGATTTTCTCAGGATTTTCATGATCTGCCTAAACGTCACTAGGCAAATCGTTAAACGGTGAGTTTTGAACGACATGGCGGATGTCCCTTAGCCAATATGAAATGGCGCCATTTCACGATATGCCTAGGAATTTCGTGATCTGGCGGATTTAACGATCGGCCGCCGACATAAAGGTACACCAGATTATAATACCATATGGTTGTAATTACATAAATAATACTTATTTAATCCATACTTCCTACTATCCATACTAATATTATAAATGCGAAAGTAACTCTGTCTGTCTGTCTGTCTGTCTGTCTGTCTGTCTGTCTGTTACGCTTTCACGCCTAAACCGCTGAACCGATTTTGATGAAATTTGGTACAGAGATAGAATAGACCTTGGGAAGGACATAGGCTATCTTTATCGCGAAAAAAGCTTTCAGGGGTTGAAATAGGGGATGAAGTTTATATGGTGGAAGTTCGTAGCTATCGAAGATAAACCATGAAACTGGCATTTAGGCACTTAATGAGAATCCATACTAATATTTAAATTGCGAAGTAACTCTGTCTGTGTTTCTGTCTGTCTGTCTGTCTGTTACGCTTTCACGCCTAAACCGCTGAACCGATTTTGATGAAAATTTGGTACAGAGATAGAATAGACCTTGGAAAGAACATAGGCTATCTTTTATTTGCGAAAAGGAGGCTTTCAGGGGTTGAAAGTTTTATATGGTGAAAGTTCGCTTTCGAAGATAAAACCATGAAACTTGGCATTTAGGCACTTAATAAGAAATCCATACTTCCATACTAATATTATAAATGCGAAGTAACTCTGTCTGTCTGTCTGTCTGTTACGCTTTCACGCCTAAACCGCTGAACCGATTTTGATGAAATTTGGTACAGAGATAGAATAGACCCTGGGAAAGAACATAGGCTATTTTTTATCGCAAAAGAGGCTTTCAGGGGTGAAAAGTTCGTAGCTATCGAAGATAAAACCATGAAACTTGGCATTTAGGCACTTAATAAGAAATAATTTAATATTTGTTTGAGCTTTTTTAAAAAAATGACCTGTGAGGGATGAAATAGGGATGAAAGTTTATACGCAAGGTCGTCATTATTGAGATAAATCGATGAATCTTTATTAAACTTGCCATTTCGGCACGTGAAAAAGAGATAAATAGATATTTGTTCGCACGTTTTTTTTAATTCTTCTGTGAGGGGTGAAATAGGGGATGAAAGTATATGGAAGATCGTCATTGTCGAAGATAAATCGATGGTTCTTTATGAAACTTGGTATTTGGGCACGTGATAAGAGACAAATACATATTTGTTCGCGCGTCTTTAAAAATTCTTCCTGTGAGGGGTGAAATAGGGGATGAAACTTTATATGGAAGATCTCATTGTCGAAGAAAATCGATGGTTCTTTATGAAACTTGGCATTGGGCTACTTATAAGAAATAAATAGATATTTGTTTAAGCGTTTTTGAAAATGTTACCTGCGAGGGGATGTTAGCAGAGCCTTTTAAGCTCATAAGCAAAATGTACGCAATGTGGGGTCATTTTAGATGGCTTATTCACATAGACAGTCAGACATGAAAAATTATGATTTCAGATTTTTCTTATTTATTGTGCTATAAGAGCTACCTTTATTCAAAATTCCAAGTTTCTAGGACAGCGGGAAGTACCTACCCTATAACTTTTTCTGTTGAGGCAATTTGTATGGAAACACCTTTTTAACGACTGTAGCTTTTGATTGCCTTGACTTAGAGGTGTGTTTCACAGCTTTCGGGACTATTGACCTGAGTTTAGGGTTTTAATTTCAACTCGATATTACCTTACTCCGCGCGTTTACGAGATAAAGGGTCTTGACGGAAGCAAAAGTAATCCTACAAGGGGTTCCATTTTTTCCTTTTAAGGTACGGAACCCTAAAAACATTTGATCTGGCGCTTTTCAAATTTCGACCTATTTACTTGAAAATGATGGGGATGAAAGTTCTTAAGGAATTCCAAAAAAGTTACTACGTATAAGTATATTTATCGGATATGTGTAGCTATGCTTAGTAAAAATGCCTTGACTTTACAATACAAGGACGTAAGGTGTCAATATTTCACTATGAAGAATTAGTCCTTTTGTGTTGGCAGGGTAGAATACACGTCGTATTGCTAAAATATGGCTACCCGCAAAATATTTATGTTTTACCAAAGAACATCGGATGGTGGATGTATGGAATAACAAAAAAAAATAGTTTATATTTGTTAGCAATGTACTAAAATAGGTATTTTTGGTAACCGTAGAAGTTTCTATGTACTATTATTGGCAGAATAGGTATCCTATATAAATTAAATACTTCCCAAAATTACTATTTCAAGCGGACGAAGTCGCGGGCAGAAAG